>NW_026901486.1:2340000-2525000 GCF_033783945.1 Neopsephotus bourkii
CATCTAGCCATGCTCACTTAAAGCATAATCTGTACTGTTCCTGCTAGGGAGTGAGGGCTTGGTTTGATGCCTTAGGGCCCGCTGAGCACTTCTTTATTTCTGGCAGCTCCTTGGGATTTGTGAACTGGAAATGGGAATGTTGCAGGCTGCTGCAGCACTTTGACATGTTCCTTTCCCAGGGGTCATATCTAACCTCGAGCGATGCTTTGTGTGTACTGTTAACAAGTCAAGCTTTGCAGGGCTGCTCTCTAAGGTTATTGTCAGGAAACTGAGTGGTTTTATGCTTCGTTTTGCTGGTCTTCTAGGGTCAAGGTTTCACAGCTCTATATCTGAGGCTCCCCAGTTCTTTTGCGTGGGTGCTACTTCAGCCCATAAGCTGTTTACAACATGATTGGTGGACAACATCTTCCAGCAGAATAGGACATGCAATACACAGGGTAGGGATCTCCTTAAACATCTTCTCCTCAATTTCATGGGCCTTTTCTGATCAACACAGAGCTTGGAAGTTGTCAGAGAGAGACACTTCTGTGTTTCTGAACCACTGGGAACTCCAGTCTCTGAAGCCAGAATCATGTCACAGCAGTGCAGGTTGTACTGGTTTATGCCACTGATGGCTCCAGAACATGATTAAATGCCACCCTGGTTCTGATTTAGCTGAGGGGGGAATGGGGAAAGGAGGGAAGAGGGAATATGGAAATCTTATAGTCTCTGTGGGTGTGTATTTCTCCATGATGTGACATAGCTGTGGCTGCGTAGCTGCGCACATTTAGAGTGGGACTGTGTGTTTCATTGTTGATGAACACCTGTCTCTATCCCTGCACAGCTCCAGGGAGATTTGCTGAAGCAATCGTATGGCAAACACAGGTATGGTTGTGGGTACAGAGCTGTCATATGGATGAGTGGGAATGTGCTGAGGGTGACTTTCTGAGGTAATGGGTTGCACCGGAGCCTCCCCTTCCAGGGCAGGGGTTAAGAATTGATTCAGATAAGAGTAGGTCCAAGTACTACCCTATTATAAGACCTTTCAGGTGTTATTTGTGAACAACCTCTATTTCCAAATTGATTTTTTTCCCCACTTATATTCTGACTCAGAGCAACCTCTTGTTCTAAACAGGCCGCACATTTACCCTGAGTGATGTTTCCCACATCCAGGGCAGCTCCCCTCTGACAGAGCCAGCAGAAGGCATTGCCAGGAGGCTGTAATTAAGGGTGTTACTAGAGTTACTAGCTCTGTTCCCAGCAGGCTCTGAAATGGTGATCAGGAAGAAACTAGAAATACCTGCTGGGCCTAATGAGGTAGGCTTGGAGTGATAGGGATGTCCCATTCCCATCTCAGAGGGAAGTAAGAGAGCTTGGTGTCAGGTAGCAGAGGGCATGGACTCAATGAATGAGTAGTAAGTTGGTTTTTAAGCTGTATATATGATGGTAATATTAATGATTAGTGGAGTGTTTTTCATCAAGGGGTTTTCTTCCCTTCTTTGTTTTGCCCATGCTGCTGTTCACCCCACTTCAACAGAAAAGGAAGACTGTGCAAACAAGGACATCATAAGATTAGCTCAGCTTTGTAGTAAAGCAAGATTTTGCCTACAAACTGCTGCTGGAAGAACAGCAGTGAGCTGAGGAGCTGGTAGTTTCTGAATTTTTGGGAATTAAAAATCCCTCAGTCATTAAGAGGTTTTCATTTAATGTTAACTTCTTCCCAGGCTTTTCAATTCCAAAATGTTGTCTTCTTCTGTGGTCACAAGGATGCTGGAGAGGGACTTTTCATCAGAGACTGTGGTGATAGAACAAGAGGTAATGGGTTTAAACTAAAACAGGAGTTCAGGTCGAATATAAGGAATAAGTTCTTTACTGTGAGAGTGGTGAGACACTGGCACAGGTTGCCCAAATAAGTGGTAAATGCTCCATCCCTGGCAGTGTTCAAAGCCAGGTTGGGCAGAGCCTTGGGTGACATGGTCTAGTGTGAGGTGTCCCTCTCCATGGCAAGAGGTTGGAACTAGGTGATCTTAAGGTCTTTTTTAACCCTAACCTTTTGTATGATTCTTTGCTTTTTAGCTCCTGGAGAAAAGGGGACATTTGTGTTGTGATTTTGATTGCCTACTCTGAATCCGTTCCTGGAACTGTGACCAAATGAGGTCTTGATAGTTACTGCATTTAGCTAGGTATTTTCGAACTCCTTAGAGCTCTGTCTGTGGCCTAATCCTCCTTGTGAAACTGATGGGGGACCTCATGCCTTTCTGAGGAGACATAGTTAGGGTGCATTGGCAGCCGCAAGGAAAGCTGTATTGTGAGTTTGTGGAGGGGATGCACGCTGAAGATGTCCTGATCTTGGTTGCTGTTACTCGTGGGGGTCTGGACAGTTGTTTCTCTTGTGTGTCTTTTCCATCTCACATTTTGTCTCTAAGACAGTAAATAGCACACAGCAGGAACTTGCCATGTTTTTCCATGGTCTTTCAAGTGTTTTCATTCCCAACAGCACATGCCATACCGTAACAATGAGCCTTGGATTGGGTCATGGGAACGGGTTGCTGAGGTAAGCATATGGGTAGTGCGTGCGATGCTCTGAGTGGTGTTTGAGTTTCTTATCCTCTGCATTCAATACCCTGGGCAGGAGAGGGGGAACAGGGTCTGAGTTGCATGTTTGATGCACTTGTGTGTCCTTAAGGATGCCTGTGTCTTAGCAGAGACTTCATTTTTGATATTTTGCCAATGAGATCACAGGTGGCAGCTTAGTAAAATCATTTAAACATCTGTAACCCGCTATGTCAAAACCTGAATACAAATTATTGCCCAGATTCCACTAATTGATGCTTAATAGAAAGAAAAATAGCGCAGGAGAAAAACCCTCCTAGAAACAATCAATAAATTAAAGATGCTTGGGGATATAAATTCAGCAGTTAAATGAGATACTAATGAAGATGGGAGTTTAATGGTGAGTAGTCTCATTACATTGTTTTAAAAACTCCATTTGATGTAGATTTTGTACTGGTAAAAGGAAGACAGCCCTGTGACAAACATCCATGAGAACAAAAGTTGTTCTGGTATATGAACACAACTACTACTGTCTATTGCTAAGAAGCTTTACTTCCTCATTTCTGCAAGTTGTTGAAAGATCTGGGGGGGAAACGTGGAGCAGTTAATTAAAAAAACAACTAATGACTGTTCCACAGGGTCAGTTTGCTTCTCGGAGCCTAAAATGTGCAGGATATTAACACATGTATCATTTTTTTGACACTGGAGAACAATTGCAGAGCCCAGCATTGCTGCTACTGGTTTTCAAGCAGAACTTAATTAAGTAGAGATGGGCTGAGCAGGTTTGGCTGGAAATGGGCAATGGGTTTCCAAAGAGCTGAGCTGCTCAGATATTGCTAGACTACAAATTAAGGATGCTGCTTCCCAACTCATCTCAGCCTGCTGAGCAGCATGGTGCTGTTACCACCCAGCTCCCACGTCTAGCCCCATGGCTGGGTGTCATCCCTATCTCCAAACCCTTAAACATATTTCACTTAACTTGTTCTAGGCATCTGCCTCAGGGTGAAATGAATTATGCCCCTAAAATTCCCCCTCACTGTAGTAGGGATAATAACTTGGACAAATCCAGCATCTGCAGTCAGGTAAGATACCCAGGAGTGGGCAGGTTTGCACCTGATGGCTGCATCCCCCTTGTGCTTTGGCTGGACCAACAAAGCTCTTGGGTAGAAAAAATACAACAAAGTCCATTTCTGCACGTGCTCCACCCCCAGTGTGGCTGGGAAGATGTGGTTTGTTAATGCCCCTGCTTTGCCTTGACACTGGTGAGGCATTTTTCTTATGTCAGGGTGGAATTTGGTGAACGCAATTATTTTCCTTTACCTTGCAGTTACGTTTAAACTGCATCTCTGCTGGTACATGCTCTGTTTTGATTAATATTAAACTTCCAGATCATCTTTTTGAATTGGAGCAATTTCTTACGACAAATAGACCGGAGAGCCAGATTTCTGAGTGATTAGTAGCAGGCTGAGAGCGTTGGATGCTTGGGGAGCTTAACGATTCATGGCCAGATTCATTCACCATGGTTAGAGTGGTGGGCATGACACAGCTGCGATTCCTCTGGCAAAACCTCAGCCTGAAATGATTTTAAATTGGGGATTCAGTTTTCCATCCCCTTTCTTTCCAGGTTGGCTGCCTTGCTGGAAGGGGGGAGGAGAGACATCCTCCCATCCCAGGATATGCGGAAAAATATCTGGCTATGAGGACCCGATGGGCTGTAAGCCTGTTCTTCCATTTTCTCTAAATTCCTGGGCACAGACAGAATAATTCCCAGTGGCTCCAGTGTTTTGGTTCCAGGGGATGCCTATCCGGGTGCTATGCAGCGCAGGGGGCAGATCTGGATGCAACATAGTTGTATTTTGTTCTGGCTTGTTTGCTTTTTTGTGAGGAATATGCTAAATGGGAGATGGAAAGAATGACTAAATGAGATCAATTATAGATGCCACATGACCTGATGTAATATGAGGAGAAAGAGAAAGCTTTCACTGATTTCAGCTGTAATCTAATGGTTTGGCACTAGTGGAAGTTCTGGCTTAAGGGTTTTGGAAGCACAGCAATGACATGTTTCTGACCTCCCCCAGATACACCTGACATTGGTATAATGCCAATGGGCTGCTGTCAAGCACATATAGCGCTGTTCCTGGACTAGTCATGCCACCAGAATGCCGCATGGAAAGTAATATTTATAGCCAAATGAACACTAAACCCTGTTTTTGTTTGTTTTACTTGAATGCACAAATGGGTTACAAGCAGTATGTGCAAAAGGTGGATTTTCCCATGCAGAGCCCATGTAGCTGTGGTGTGTGCTGGCTGAGCAGTGGAGAGTCAAATGCAGACAGGTGAGATCATTGTGCAGGAGGGCAGCAGCAGTGCTTATGGGACATGAATGTCATGTTTTAGGACGAAGAAAATATATAATTTGAAAACCAGATTTTGTATCTGTGTTGACACTTTTGGCCCTCAAACTCATTTTTCATAACTAAGATACAAATTTACCTTCTGCATTGAATAAGGTCAGGAATTCAGCTGGGATTTGGACCTAGGCTATTATAGAGCAATGAGTACTCAGTACCTTCAAAAGAGTTAAACATGAACAGCCCATCACATCTTTGGGAAAGTTGTTGTTGCTGATCCTGTGAAGTTCTGAGCACTTGTTCAATAGGAATTCAGGATTTTGAGTGTTTCTGGAGACTGGGCCCAAATCCTGGGTACTCTGTTATCAAAGCTCAGAAATTACTTTAAGATGTTGAACATTGGCAGTGCATTATATCTTGCTGTGGAAAAGGTCATCCCTGTTATTTGTAGAGGGAGGCTTGCCTTTGCTTCATGGCTGGCTGACTTTTTGGACTACATGGTATAATTTATAACTACTTATTGTTTGCAGACATTGGGCTGAGGATATTTTGTGTGTGAAATTTAAAATGCAGCCTGTTGTAGTTGGATATGTGGAACAGAATTCTTTTGTCCAGAAGGAGACAGACAGCTGGTCTTGTCACCCTTGGTTTCCTCTTCAGTTAAAGGGGAGGAAAATAGGGATTTGTAGGGCATGAATTATCATAAAATAGTTGTTGAAAATATTTCAGATGCACCCATCCACAAAAGTAGAGAGACATCAATACAGAGAGATTGTCACTATCTCACATGGTAGCATTTACGTTGTAGATGTTGGAGGTAGGCTGTGTTAACTCCTCTTTCCTGGTGTCTTTCTGTTCTCTGCACAGCTTGTGTAAAATCAAGGAACTGATGCTAATGTGCATGAAAATTAAGAACTCAGTGAAGGATTTAGATGCTTGAGCAATTGTGTTAAAATGCTCACCTGCTCATCATAGTGAAGTCAGTTGCCTAAAAACATGAAGGAATGTAAACTCCTTAATAAATGCAGACCAATCTATCATATTTTTGGGCTGTCAGTCTCAGAATTTGCAATTCCATGCCGAACTGGTTCAAAACTATACAGAAATGCATTAGCTGTCATGGCCCATTTCTTCAGTGCAACCCTGGTTTTGCGTAGTAGCGTTAGCTTTTTAAGCAGGCTCCAGGTGTTGTTTGATATTGATATGAGCAAATGAGATGAGGTCCTCTTATGGCAGTCACTGCACAAACCCAATGTGGGTGCACATAGCAGGTGGGAAGTTCAAGCCTTGCCCTAATCCATGACAGGCTTTAGAAGCAAAGGAGTGTGGCCTTACATGACAGCTAAACCTGAGCAAACTATGAGCTGCTGCTTTTCCCCACTTCCAGCCATATGTTCTTGTCATTTCTCCTGCATCTGTGTGATCTGAAACAAAAAGGAGAAACAAACCAACCACAAACAAATCCTCATTTTCATCTGGTTATCCAGTTGAATCAACACCTGAAAAATCTGATATCTAGATTCCAAATGTGGGAAACCTTACAGCATTCTTGGATCAATGCAAGTATCTTGTGGATCTTCACTGTTAGTCTCCTGGTTGCTGGACCTACCACCTTGACTAGAATCTTATCCCCCAGAGAATCTCCCTATGCAGTTTGCAATAGTATCTACCTATTTCCAAGCATTTTGCTAAAGTTAACAAATGGATAAGTCGTGTCACAAAGCACTAATTTGTGTCTGTTTGACACTGATTTTGCTAGTTTGGTGTCAAAGAATAAAATCATAGAATCATCTAGGTTGGAAGAGACCTTTAAGATCAAGTCTAACCATAAGCCTAGTACTGCCAAGTTCACCGCTAAACCATGTCCCTGAACAACACATCTACATGTCTAAATACCTCCAGGGATGGTAACTCAACCACTTCCTTGGACAGCCTGTTCCAGTGCTTGACAACCCTATCAATGCAGGAATTTTTCCCAATTTCCAATCTAAACCTCCCCTGACACAACTTAAGACCATTTCTTCATGTCATGTTGCTTGATAACTGGGAGAAGAGACTGACCTCTACCTCAGCAATGAGGTCTCCCCTCAGCCTCCTTTTCTCCAGGCTCTACAACCCCAGTTCCCTCAGCTGCTCCTCATAAGACTTCGGCTCTAGACCCTTCACCAGCTTCATTACTCTTCTATGGACATGATCCAGCACCTCAGTGCCTTTCTGATAGTGAGGTGGAATGAATCAGACTCATTCTGTGGGACCAGCCTCTGACTGCATAGCTACATGTGTTTTTTGTTATGGAAATCCAAGTACTAGCCTCTTTTGTGAATGGAGAATCACAGACTTGTATCAATGAAGCACAAGCCTTCAGTCCCTTCTCGTCACTAGTTAAGTAAAACTGTATGAAACAAGTATCACTAACCAAGACCTAGGAAAAAAACAATGTGTTGCTGTTAAACCTAAGATACTCTCCAAAGCTTTACATTCATTGTAAGTGACTGTGAGGATTACCTTTTAACTAAGTAATTTTCTTGTCTGACAAATACTCTTTGAAGTCACATAGAGTATGTACAAAGTGTGTGTGAGTGGCAGGTGGAGAAACTTCACAAATTACATTCTTGGCACATAAGAATTCACCTATTACTCTGTTACAGCTGTATGATTTCAGTACCTCCCAGTAACTGCTGTTTGTCCAGGTGTCAGGTGGGTGCTGGTGAAATGGCCAGATGTGAACCACAAAGGACAAGAAAGCAGCACATAAATTTGCATTAACCCTTCCTAGCCTGGACAGTAGGTGCCCAAGTGAGCCTGCCCAAGAGGAGAAAAATTGATGGGATTATTGTGTCCTATAATCAGACAACACTGCGCCATGGAGGATATTAAAGGTTGTTCTTTTGGGAATTAATTGAAGGAGAGGCACAGTTTAGCAACAGTAGTCATTGGAAAAGTTTCTCAACAAATGGTCTTTGTAGAGAGGACACGTTGGAACACTACACTTCTGGTAACAGCCTGTTAAAGATCAAGGTCAGTGAAAGAGAACCATGTCACTATAATGCGGGCCATGCAATGGTTTACAAGTTGACACCAGTTTTCCCCTGGGTGCTCCTTCTCCTTTCCTCTCTGCGTAGTCTGCTGTAATTGTGTGGAAAATAGCAGAATTTGGATCAAAACCAGTGAAAGAAACTCCTCGGGAAGGGGCAAGGAGAAAGTGAGATAACATCAAGTGGCTGTTGGCAGTTACTGCAATACATTAGTGTCTTCATCTTGATCCTAGACATAGACAAATAGAAAAGGACCAACAGGAAACAGCAGAAATGCTTTTCCCTAGTAGTTTCTTAAGTCATTCATTACAGAATATCATGAACACGGTCAAGGCAGCTCCAGAAATCATTGAGAGAAGCTTTATTACTGCAAAGCAAGCACTTGCTGCATGCTGTGTCACCTAGCCAAGCTTTCAATGTGGGCATCTCTCCTGGTCTGAGCAAGACAATTCCTACAACAGCAATCCTCAGTGATCTGAAGAATAAAGCCAGTGTCTGTTTGAACAGAAATGTGCTTCTTTCTGAAATTTTGATACTTCTGAAGAGGGCTGTTTCTCTTTTGTTGCCTACTTTGTGTGTGCAAGTGGAGTTTCAGTTGCTTTTGTCTCATAGTAAGGTGACTGCTGAAATGGAGAGGGCTTTGCCTGGCCTGCTTGCCCGTCCCGTGTCCTTAACTAAAACTGAGCAGTACAACTTGCTTCCAGGTGTAATCTTGGTTAAACCTCAACACATTTACCTTCTCATGGCCTTTGCTATCAGCACTCAAGAAAAACCACAAGGGGAGAATGATAAAAATTGATTTCTATTTCGCTAGAAATATTTTCCCTTTTGGCCACAAACTGAGACCGTTCTCACTCTAACCAGTCCTCCCTGGGGTTTGATAACAGTAGCTCACAGGAGGCTCCAGCTTATCTGAAGACCAAACAGTAAATTTCTCATTTCCGCTTAGTGGTGAGGTGTTTAATTGCTGCTTAGTTTCACCAGTCAAGTAATTCACATTGATGTGCTAAAAGCAGCCAGTAGCAGTTAAGCTTGCATCCAGGGGCTGTGGTGAACGATCCTGACATCTTTTTGCTGGCGCTTGGCTCTGCAGGCTGAGAGTGTTCAAGTTTCTCCTCTCAAGTGGGCAAGCAATCTATAGAAAATTAAGTCTGAAAAGCCATGTGGGGTTGTAAGGCAGGTTAGGGGAGAGGTTTTGTTGGCTGAAATTTCTTCTCCTGCACAAATTCAGGTTGAAAATTAAAGTGTTCCCAACTTACTAGTAGTTTAGGTGGAGAAATATGGCTTAAATACAGTGAGACAGCGCTGAACAAGAAACAGAGGGTATTCACTCCATGAAGTCCATGTGAGTTTATACATCTACCTAGCAAATGCTGTCCTTAAAGGATGTATCAAGTTATAGAGGTCAGTAGATATGGAGATGGCTCATTGCAAAGTCTGAAATTCTGCTGGGTGGACTCAGTCCTCGCTTGCATTACTGTAATTGAGGAGTAACGTTTCCAAAGTCTAAAGCCCTACCTTTCATGGCTGTTTGCACTTTTTGGCAGGGCTTTAAAGTGCTGCTGCTAGTTCAAAATCATAGGGAGTTTTTGCTCAGTAGCAATGTAAATCTACTTTATTTTCTGTGGGGTAATTGTGGGTCTGCAGCTAAGCAGCATAAGCAAATAGTCTGGTCTCTTTATTGATGTATTTATTTTCTTAAGTTACTTTCTTTTTTGTCTTGTCTCTTCTGATGGTCTGATACTGCCAGCCCTGTGTGGGAGCTCCATGCAAGATACAGAATACGCTACATGTCTCTGAGTATCTACAGGTACAGAGGCTGTGCAACTTGGAGGAAGATAAACAATTTATTTTCATGAGTTAGAAATGACCAGATAACTCATAGAATCGTAGAATAGTGAGGGTTGGAAAGAATCTTAAGATCATCAAGTTCCAACCCCCCTGCCATGGGCAGGGACACCTCACTCTAAACCATATCGCCCAAGCCCTCGTCCAACCTGGCCTTGAAAACTGCCTGGGATGGAGCATTCAGAGTCTCCCTGGGCAACCCATTCCAGTGCCTCACCACCCTAACAGGAAAGAATTTCTTCCTTATATTCAATCTAAACTTCCCCTGTTTAAGTTTGAACCTGTTACTCCTTGTCCTGTCACTACAGTCCCTAATGAAGAGTCCCTCCTCAGCATCCCTATAGGCCCCCTTCAGATACTGGAAGGCTGCTCTGAGGTCTCCACGCAGCCTTCTCTTCTCCAGGCTGAACAGCCCCAACTTTCTCAGCCTATCTTCATGAGTGGCAGAGCACAGCAGAGACAGAGTCAATACTGCATGAGTGTCCCAAAGTGGGGGAAGTAAATTATTTGCTGCAACTTCTCAGAGTGGCTGCTGTGCTGTATGGGAAGTTACGCTTGTACCATCTTTTGGGCAGTCTATGCGGACTTACAGAACTTGTAGCATGATTGGCTATGAGGGAATGATCATCGGGTTTTAGTTTCTTGGTGGGTCACATCATCAGGCTTGCTGGAGCACTCTGTGGGTACTGTTGTAAAGGGCAGGCTTCCTTGCTGCCACAGAGCTCAAGAAATAATTTGCTTATGTAAATTATGCAGTCAACTGATTAATATCTTAAGAGGTGCGATTGCTGTAATAGCAGACTAATAATACAAAGCTGCCGCTCGTGTTTAACATGGGCACTATTCTCCAATTCAGACAATGCAAACAGACACAAATAGAAAGGCTAAGCTGAGTAATAACAGCTGCCTGATATTCCATCTGCAAGCATGAGGGTCTTTAGATGAACTCAAAGCCTTAGAGTATGAAATAGCCACTCATCTACAGAAACTCGTATCTTACCAAGGGGTCTGTAAGTCCTGCTCCCAAACTCACCCTCTGTGCAACACTGCAATCTGATGGCTGTTTGAGATATGGTATTCCACTTGTCTTTCAGATAATGAATATGAGTTGAAAGGAAATGGTAGCGTAGCCCACGTTTGAGGTATTACTTAGAACAAAGTTTAGCTGTGTATTTTTAGCTAATTAGTAGATTATTTCTTCAAAAAAAACCTACACCCCCAAAAGACCCAACTTCCCCCAAATCCCACACCACGTGGCTGAAACCCCTGGGTGGTTTCTCATACCCAACCCGCAGCTGTTTGCATTCGTCGGAGTTTGATGTCTTCAAACTGAGAACCAGAAACCAGAGAATCGATATCATCTACTCAGCACAGCATAAACACAATCAATTAATTCCTTTATATGGAAAAGGAGCTGGAACTCAGCTCATCTCCTCTTTCAGGCAAATTATAGCGATAAGAGTTTCCCTGAGCTGAAACCAGAAGCATCAGCTTTCTGCGCACTTAACCTATAATTGTCTATAACATGCGTGGATATAAGCGAGATGCAATTTTATTCACAAGAGTTCCATTATCTTTAATCAGCTCCTACATAATTTCCTTTGTATCCGATTGTTTTGGCTTTAAATATGTACTACGTATCCTTTTCATGCCTGTGTAGCCAAAAGGCGAAGAAGTCAATATTATGTTCACAAAAATACTCCGTTCACAGGAGTTTTAGCAGCATGAATAGTGAAAACAGGAATAAATAGAGTTGTTTTTAGGGGAAGAATTTTGAACCATTTAAGCACCTTTCCCTCAGCTGTGCCCTAAAATGCTTTACAGAGTAAACTAAATGCTTTATGGAATTGTAATATAATCCACAGCAGTAAGAACAAACAAGATGATAGAAACCAGAGGAAAGAGGCCTTTTTGAATAGGCTGTTTAAATAAAAAATAATGGTGGTAATGATGTGCTGCTTTCACTTGAGACCAGCTCTTTACATCTTGATCTTGCAATAACCTAAACCTTGTAGGAATTTAAGGGAGTAAGGAATTCTCTGCTGTCCTTATGAATTAAGCATTGATGTGTCCTAGTGAAAGGCTGTCCTCACTTCCTGAGGGCTGAAGTGGGTCAGCAATGCACACAATTTGACAAGAAGAGCAACCAATCAAAGCTTATTGCCGGGAAGGAGAAGCAATTCATCACAGGCATCTAAATGCTTCATTGGAATAGGGGCTCCAAGCTGCATACTTTGGTCCAAGGAAGGGACAGACCAACTAGGGAGGGAATAGAACCACACTAATAAAATGATCAAACCCCCTTATTAATTATTTTTAATTATATTTCATTATTTGGGCTAAATAAGGCTAGTATAGTCTTCAAATATTACATATCACATCTTGTTGCAGGAGATGAGGAAATTACTGATGTGTTCATGGGCTCACATTGCATTCAGTGTTGAAAATTAGGAGAATTTTTTACAGTTAAGGATGGTGAAATACTGGAATACGCTGGCTAAGGATGCATTGGGGTTTATGATTTGAGACAGATAACCATCCTTCAGGAATGACACAGGTGTATCTGAGCCTGCTTTTGGGGAGCAGTTTAGATCTGATGGCTTTGCATGGTGCTCCCAAGCCCTAATTCTCTGCAGTCCAGTGTGGCCACCTTAAGATTCGTCCCTGTTACACATGTGGGTTTGGAAAAAGGAAAAAAGAATGCACCCTACCTCCCAGCTGAGCATCTCACAAGTGGGACATGACCTAGGAACTGTGTTCCTGCACATGGCTGCCTCTGCTTTTGACTCAGAGAACTCAGATGTGCCTTATACCTGTCTAATGTGTCTCCTTTCTGCTCTTTTATGCTGGTGGCTCAGTCCTGCCTGGTTTTAGGGCTTTAGATGTCTTCCAGCCTTGTCTGCAGATTGCCTAGTTATGGGAAGGATCTCTCTCTAAATAACACTACTTATTCAAGAATGAGCAGAATCTAATGAAATCTTCACTGAGCAACAGATTACTTTTTTCCCTCAGCTCTTGACAGATCTCTGTGTTTATGGCTCCTTTTCACCACCTGACCTGCAAAGATCAAGTTGCTGCCCAGCATTTGAAAGTGTTATTGCTGCTCAGAAGGAAGATTTTCTTGCATGTGATAGGCAAGAACAATGTCTCCTACTTTTAACCGATGATTGGAGGAACTTAAAGGTCTTTTTCAACCTGTATGATTCTATAATTTTAGGCACTGCTTCCTTGCATGTATATTTGGACTTTTATTGCTTCTAGTGGCAATGTCAGGACTGCAAGGCAGCTAACGGGGATGGATTCCCTCCTGTTCTAGCTGGTGATAATGCCAATTGAGTTAGATCTAGGATTTGTTCAAGTGTTTTTGTGTCCCATCATGAGTACAAAGCAGCTCCTGGTTCACGAATTGACTGGGGAGCAGCCAGAAAGGAAAGGCTGCCATTGGGTCAACCAGAAGCTCAGCTCACCTCACTGTGTTCCTGGAGAAGGGATCACTGAGCAGATTTGTCCCACAGAAGCATTAAGCAGCATTATGTTTTCCAATACAAAATTCTCTTGCTTGTGTGGACCAGGATAGGGTTCCCTCTTGTCAGCTGTCATGCAGTCTAATTGCTTCACCCAGCCTTGATTCGGAGCTCAGGATTCAAGATTCCAGAGAGATGTGTTATAAATCCTTTTCTTTCTCTCTGTTGTATTCATCGTGCTGGTCATCACCAAAACTCCCTGGAAGCAGTGCCAGTGATACTGCCACCATCAGCTAGGTGCATAGCACAGGGATGTGAGCTTCTATAGCTTGCTCCGTCCTTGGCTGGAATTGCATGTACCAGCAACAGTGAAACCCTGGGAACCTTCACTTATTTTCCTCTGGGACCTTAAATGTACAGCACCTTACACAGGGAGGTCCTGAGTCATCACAAGTCTCAAGTGGGTGATGTTTATTTTCCCTCTGTTGCCTATTACCTTCCTGAAAAAAGGAAGATCAATGGAATATTTCAGCTCACATGACCTCTGGGAATAGAGGATGCTGCCAGTGTTTTTTTCTTTTAAGAAAGAGGGAAAAAGGAGGAAAGAAATAAAAAATCCTGAAGGTTTAAATGCAGCCTCTTCCACGACCCCTCTCCAAAACCAATATTACCCTAATAAAATAACGTCCTGCTTGTGCTTATTTATTTATTTACCTCAACAAGGACTGTGAGTTCATTTGTTTGTTTTACATTGCCTGCTCGGAACAGTGTAGCTGTATGAGGTTAAAGAGATCCTCCGAGAAAGATCCTATTGATTTTAATTACCGAGAAACAGCCCACAGGGACAAAAGGACTTTGGCTGTTTATTTAGCCATCGCTGTGCTGCAGTGTTGTGTAAGGAGAGATCAAATCAGTTGCCCTCATTATTACAATAATAATAAGGCAGAAAAGGTGCCTCAGGGCCTCAGGATTTTTTCTTTAAGAGGCAATAACCTCCACCACTCCTCCCACTAATAAAAGGCAGACTTGAGGAACAAGGAGCAATTACTATTAGTCAATATTAATTCAATTACACTCATGTTATTTATATCATGAAAAGAATTGTTTAATTTTTTAGAAATATCCCATCCAAATCAGGGACCACATCTGTTCATTTACAGATTTATTTTTATCACTGCTCAATGTACATTAAATGGTTTCTACCTCCTTTGGACTGAAGGTAATTAGGTACCTGGTATAAACAGCAGCTAAACCATGTTTATTGGAAAAATGAGTGTTTATAATAGTATGTGAGTTGAAAATACACCTTCTTGGGTGTTAAACTTGAAACCGTCCAGGGATGAGCAAGTGTTACTTGCCTGGGGTCTTCTCCTACTTGTTCTAGGCTAACCTCAAGCCAGATTTATGGTGGTCTTGGTGAGAGCAGAAATCAGTTTGTTCTGTTTATGCTATTTGCTATTTTTGGAGCCTGCACCTCTGAACTGGTCTCTGCTTTGTGGCTTGGTTTGTGTTGCCTCATGAGAATTTAGTATTTCCCCATATGTCTCTTAAATACTTTCTTAAATACTCTTTAATGAATGTTTGATGTTTTTGGCCAGAAGTGCCCAAACAGCCAAATTACAGTGCTTTATGTGAACTGTGTCTCAGATCTCACTTGTGCTATAAGAAAGATTAGCCCATATTCTTTTTGGCATTGATCTTGTAAAACTGTGCTTGAGTGACCCGAGAGCAATTCAGCAGATGGTTGTATGCAGGGGAAGGTTGTATAAAAGTCAGTGTTTTAACATAGAGGTGAGCAAATTTGGAAACAGTTGTTTGAGACAGAATTGGTCTTTCAAACACCTTGACCAGGCCATGTGTACGTGCATGTTGTTATTGGTATGGAGAAAATGGAGCTGCACGTCATTGAAATTAAGTTGTAATTTAACTGTGATCTGTGGGAGCCTTATGCTTGTTGAGGACTCTGCAGGAGGACTTTAAAGAGAGCCCAGGGACAAGCAGTTTAGCTGTCAGCATCATTTGCAGTCTTCTGTGCAAGAGGCATGGCAGAACTTGAGTCAATGCCTGTGCTCTAGCTCAGCAACTAACTTCACACTTAAGGGTTTTCTTTATTTTCCTTTAAATCATGGCACTAAGAAAGGATTTCCTGGTTCTTGCTCTGCTTCAGTTGAAACTTTTTGAACTTCAGAAGATGTCACATGTGGTTTTAACTGTGAGTCATCCTCTGGAGCACCAAATCTGTGGCTCACTGACTACTTGTGTGTCTAAGAGGTCCTAAGCATTTCAAGCAAGGTTTCTGCTAGTAAGTTTAATGCAGCACAGCACTGTGTGTGTGTTGCAGGTCAGTCCCTTGTTTAAGTATGTTCTTCTGCTGATGGTGCTTCCTTATATACCCAAAGAGGGTGTATATTTGGCCAGAATGCTACACAGGCTATGCTTCTGAGCTCACAGTTGTAGCATTACCCTAGGGTGTTGAACAACTCTCCAGGTACAGGAGCTTTCCCAGTGGCTTGCTTTTACAAGATGGGTTAAAACATTTGACTCAGAATATCTTAGTAATATTTTACCTTTTTGTCGGTGTATCAGTTCACTGTTTGACTAATTATCCAAAGCAGAATGTGTCTACTCCACTGAATTTTCTTCACCATGCTCATTTTTTGGCTGAATTTAACTGACATGGTCTGTTCCTGACTGGTAAGAGCCACTGTGGACAGTGAGGGTGGGCAGTAACACAGATGGATTTAGAAGGATGATAAACAGCTAATAACAATAACAAAAACTAAGGTGGTCTTTAAAACTGTGTTTTAGGTCTTTAATTGCACGCCAGGCTTGAAGACTGCATGTTTCATACTTCCAATTTTTCCAGCAACAACATAGACTAGGAACATCTTCAGGTTTTCTATGTTCTGGCCATGATTTATGCTATTTTTCTTCTGTTCTATTTCGTGATATATTCTATTTCTGTGATCAACCTGCACCTCAGAAGTTGTCAATATGGGAGCTGTGTGTCTAAGAAGAAAAATAGAATAATTAAACTTATTTGCAGTGTGATAATATGGAAGAAGAATGGATGATGATGCTGTTTTGGACTGCAAATACTGTGAAGAAGGTATCTCCTAATGAGAAATCAGAATTAGCTGCAATTGGAGATGTAATTAGTAGTTTGGGAGAAATTGATTTACAAGGAAAGGTTAAGTTTTCAATGTATAGAGCACATCTAAGCAAGTACCAAATGCAGGATGTGTTGACAGTATGTAAAACTGTAAATATCCAGTATCTGAAGGGGGGCTATAGGGATTCTGGGGATGGATTCTTCATTAGGGACTGTAGTGACAGGACAAGGGGTAACAGGTTCAAACTTAAACAGGGGAAGTTTAGATTGGATATAAGGAGGAAATTCTTTACTGTTAGGGTGGTGAGGCACTGGAATGGGTTGCCCAGGGAAGCTGTGAATGCTCCATCCCAGGCAGTGTTCAAGGCCAGGTTGGACAGAGCCTTGGGTGGCATGGTTTAGTGTGAGGTGTCCTTGCCCATGGCAGGGGGTTGGAACTGGATGATGTTAAGGTCCTTTCCAACCCTAACTATTCTATGATTCTATGATCATAATCTATTAAAACTGGGCGTGTGAGTGGTAATGTTGGCTGTTTGTGTGGCTATATCTGAGTATGCTTTTCTATACAAACTTTTTCAGGAAGTTGGTAAATGCTAGCTGGGTTGCAGCACCAGCATACAGCACAAGGCAGGCTAACAGCCCAGGTATTTACTCAGTTGTTCTGTTTTTGACATTTGCATGGGGATCACATATGTCATAAAGTTTCTAGGCATGGTCTCTCTTTCCACATACCTGGAACTAAAAGCTGTGCTCCAGGTAGATTGAAATTAACAAAGAATCAGTCATAAATTGGAGAGTGATTTCAGGTAGTTATTCCTTTCATCTGTGGTTTAGTTCCCCATTGGTAACCTATATTAAATTCTTTCTTGGTAAGATCCATTAAATGATTTCTTAAGTGTCCCTGATTCAGCCCTCAATGTGGAGGTCAGCCTTGGTAATATTTCTCTAGTGCCTCCTCATCAGTCCCAAAGACCTGTTTGCCTTTTGTCCTCATCTCAGTCCTTCTCTTATCTTCTGTTTCCCTATCTTTTCATCTCTATGTCTCTGTCTATTCCATTTGCATACAAAATATGCCAGTCTCTTTTGTTTCATATATTCTGGATTTACCCCTCATTCTTTTCATGTTCACCCTGGTTTGTCCTCAGCTCAGGGCATCTAACTGATTCTGCTTCAGTTTCTGCTCTTCTGAAAACCTTTCCCTTACTTAGTCCTTATCTTTTCAGTAAATGCAAAAACCCTGTGGAACTCATTGCTGCTTTGAGATGAAAGGGCTGTTAAAGGCCCAGAGAGGTCTTGTATTTCCTCTATGCATGCTCCCTTCTAGTGCTCCTTGTGCATTTAGCAGTGTCTCTATTGCCTGCTGTATGGGGCTATATATTAAAAACATACCCAAAGTCTAAGGATCGTAATCTCTTTTGGGCAGAGACTCTCTCCTAGTTATGTGTGTGTGTCTGAGAAATTTCTGGGCAGTTGAGTGAAGCTGTTTGATTTCTCCAGTATATGAAACCCTCTTTTATGGGCTAATTCTTACCTGGACATATGAGTATTTATATATCTTAGCTAGACATAATTTAAATGTTATTGACTGAGTTTTGCAAAGGAATTTTGCTTACTTCTATGGAAATTCACGGATGGGGCCCTATCCTCGATGAATTTATAGCGGATCAGGTCATTATGCTTGGGTGGCTGTCTGACAGCGTTGCAGAATAGAAAATCTTGCTGTTGAAAACACTTTTGAATCAGGGGGAGAGAATAAAAGGATTCTCTGGTTCACACTCTTGGTCATGGCTTTTGGTTATGGTTATAGCTTAAAATAACTACACGTTGAACCACTGTGCATTTTTATGGTCACATGTAGGGTAGTTGGTGCTTGCATAGGCACAGGAGATTTAAAGCTGTTCTCTTTTTGTTTTTTTTTTTTCTCTCTGAAAGCTACATTAATTGTTCTGATGTCTGAGCATCTGCCCGATACGCGTTGTTTCCCCTGCAGACTGAGGAAGACAATAGCTAGATGCAAATTTATTGAACAAGCAAGCTATAAACCCTGAAGTTAGCACAATATTTTAATGGAAATCATACTTTGTCAAAGGCACATGTGTCAAATTTTCTTGCTGGAGATTGCGGTGCATCAGTACCACAATTAATTAAAAATATCCCAAAATATCTCACCAAACTTACCCATTCCTCTGCTGTTTCTATATATAGCTTTTTAGCTTTATAAACCAATGACTGACTGCAGGGAGGCATGTGACTTTTATTAATTTGAATACACAAAATGAAATGTCATACTTTACAAAGAAATTCGCTTTTCTATTAACACATCCATTCCATTTCCAGTGGCAAAAAATGATCTTTAAATAATTCTCCAGGTTCATTTTATGTGTTTTTACAGTGTTAGCTGGCGAAAGCTGATTCATTATCCGCTGTCCTAAGTTTACCTACTCTCAATAACTCACAAGTTCAGGTCACCCTGTGCTGCCTCCTTTTGCCTTCGCTCAGATACCATGTCTAACTGAATGGAATTGACCTGTTTAAGGCCTCTTCACTCCAACTGAATTATTTGATCATAGCCACAGACATCTGTTTGGGACAGTAATTGGTTGTTTATAACAGCAGAGGAGAGCCACCAGCAGCAACAGCAGCAGCAAGACAATAAAGGCAAGGGACAAGCATGGAGGGCATGTAGACAGGTCCTGACAGACCACTGTCTGCTTGAGATAAGCAATGCAGATTAGTTATATGCACTCTATCTCACCACTGGGGCCTAATAATCCCCTTTAGCACTCATTCACAGTTATGTAGCAGACAGAAAACTAATACAGGAGAGAATGTGGTCCTACTGCCTTGCCACAAATCTTAGACACAGTTTCTGGAATCCGCGGGATTTTACCGTACAATTAGTTTTAAATGTCAATTTCATGGCAGCTCATGAGATGGAAAATAGAAGAATAGTAGGTAAAGATACCCATTGCAAACTAGATTATTTGAGAGTGAAAGATGGCTATTCAAGATGCAGCTGTCACTGCTGCTTCCCTGCTTGACAGCGACAATGTGAACATAGAGGTAAAGGTAAAGAATGACAAAAATGTAACTTGAAGGGCTGAATCACTGGGGAAAATAAAAGACATGGTATTTCTGTGCTGTTTGTGTACAGTGTGGAGACAATGTGGATTTTAATTGATTTGCAAAACCTTGTTGCAATTACCATGGAACACAAGATGGTCGCGCTTGAGGGTGACATGCCATAGCAGCAAGCATGTAAAGTAGTGCGCAGTGCTCTGGGTTTGTCCTGTTAGAGCTGCACGGGTGTTTTCCCTTAGTGTCAAGCCAAAACACATGACACAACTTGTGGGTGCTGCCAGTCAGGGTCTAAGGAAGACTGGAGATGCTGGGATTTGATCAAGAACTCTATGTTTGCATTCGAATGTTGAATTAAGTAATTTTTAGCTACATGCACAATGAAAAAAAGCATTTGCAAAAGCAGAAAAATGTCAGAAATGAGGCTTATTTTAGTTCAATTCTCTCTTACAGAAAGTAGGAGAAAATACAGGATCCCATATTGTGTTTTCATAGCCAAATTTGAGCACTGGTGTTTTGATTGCTCAATTTTGCAACCTTAATTTTATTCTAAATGCACAAATGCACACCCAGCTTGAGCATAATAACATACTTCTGCTAGGTGGCTTCCTTCAAAGACCATTTGATGACAAGGGGTGAACCACACTGTTGCTGCCTGTTGATCAGCCCCACATCGCATTCAGACAGACAAGAGAAAATCCTGTCACATAAAGGCTCCAGCAATATGAGTTAGGGATGGCGACCATCCACCTCCTATACTCATGGGTCATCCTGAAATTATAGATCCAATATATTTTCTACAGTACTGTGCTTTCCTGTGTTCTGCATGTGGAGAATTGTAGGTAGAAATTGCATTCTGAAATTATGGCAGGTTTTGAAGTACCCTGATATTATTTTTTGTAAACTGATCTGGATTGCTGAGTATTTCCAGTCTGTTCTCATAAAAGTTCCTTGTATGGAGTTCAAGATCTTTCCTAGAAACAACTGCTTTTTTGAAGTCCATCAAGTTACTAGAATTTTCCTATTAATTTTATGTTAAAATGAAAGGTCTGCAATTACCAAGATATTGTTATTTGTAATGGTTCTGAGCCAGTGCAGGTAGAAAGAAAGTGCGTAGACTGATGCTAAGACAGTTTGCTTGAATCTCGGACATAGATTAGTGGAACATGGTGCAGGTGATAAAACCTAAAAATTGTCATAAATGTGGTTGTCCTTAAGCTATGCCACTCATTTCATGCATAGCAGTCCCTCTCGGTGTGATGTAAATATGTGCTCATATACAAATGGGTAAGAAACACTATTCTCCAGAAGTGCCAATGTTTTAGTGGTGCAAAGAAAGTGACTTTGGCTCCTGAGATTTTCAAGTCCTGCTTCGTGATATCTGGTAATTCTGTATGCAGTAATCATGAAAGCTGATTGTAAGCATCAGTGGGAAAGGAAATCTCATCTCAAACCAATTCTTTTGAAAACATTCCTACTACTCAAAGTCATGTTTTTCAAATTTTTCAGTTTACAGCTTTTACTGAGTGGCGGGGAATCATATTATCACCAAGAAGCCAACAAAAGGATCCATGCTGCATCATTCCGCTAGTGACAAAGTGCTATGTCTTACTGCTAGTGACATCTTTACTTTGATGCTGTTTATTCTCTTTACTAGCAAAGATAAACTTCCATGAACCAAAACTCCTTTTGTGTCTTGAGTGTGTTTGTTGTCTTCCTCCCTTCTGTATTGTGTGGAATTAGCAACATCCTGAAAATTTGCTTTTCTGATTCTCCTACATTAAATAAAATGCTTGTAGTGCATATGGGGTACCTACTATGTACTTAGTGGTGTTAAATACTTTCGTTACACATAATGGCTTGCTCTCCCAAAAGACTTTTTCTTTACCTTTTTGTTTGTGTCTTCTTTCTTCTATTTTGGCTGTGTTCAGCCTCATGGGTTTTTTTGACATGATATACACAGTACCCAGGCATTGCCAATCATGAGGTTATCTTTATTCCTCTGATGAGAGGTAAGGTCTTCACTGCCAGCCTCACAAGCACACACAGATTCTAATGTGTATTACTGGAATTGTGTGCATTTCTTGTGGGGGTGAGTAATGAAAATTGCTGACTTAAAAGCTTGGAATAATCTTCTCTAAGTGAACTAATGTTAAATTTCTTGATTAATTTGATCAATCTTTGCCACAGAAGATGTTTTTTCAGATGCCTTTCTCTGATACTGTCAGTTGGATGTCCCAATATCCCATTCATGTTCTGCACAGCTGCCTCTCTATGCACATCTCCAAGAAGCTTCTGCTGTGAATTTCACATGTAATATGGAACCTGGTTTTGAACGGCTCTAACATTTTCATGGGGCATAAGACTTGCATGCAGAAGGCACTTATATTGAGTTTTCTTAGTTGTTTATAGGAGCTTTAAAACTCACCAGCAAGGGGCAGAATCCTCAGCCACTATAAACCCACGTAGCTCTCATGAAATCAGCAGGGCTTTGTTACTTTGCATCAACCATGGTTTTTACCTAGGAATTTCTTTATTCTGCATTGCCATCTGGAGAGTTACTGCACCAACAGGCTGTAAAGCACAACAATGTTTTTGACTCCATCTACATGTCCTATATTTGTTATCTATTTGCCAATAGACCAGACTGCAAATGGACTGTATTTTTCAGCCAAACGACCTGTAAGTAGCAAGAAATCTTATGTTTTTGCCACTTTGGCTAAGACAAGAGCATCCACATTTTACATAATGAGAGAAATCAACTGTTCGTTATCAGTGCTTTTTGTACAATTGCAAATCTTTAAAGTCTAGCTGCTGCTTGGATTTAACAAGTGCATCCCTACCCTCCATGCATCAGGAACATGCAGGTTGCTTTTATACCACTGTAGTGAATACCATTATTTACAGCTAGATTGAGCTAAAATTCAGCCTCATGTTCACACAGGGATCCCTGACTGATCAGAGGGAGCAGTGTGCTCCCATTCAAGAGGGGATTGCAAGTCTTTATTTGACTTCACATTTGTTATTTTGTGAATTATGATTAAATGGTAAGTTAGTGATATGAAGACAATTTACAGTGTCTCTGGTCAGTCTAGATTTCTAGGTGGCTGCAGACTCTGCAACTATATGAACAACAGAACTGAAATCCTTATTTGTGTTTTGTTGGGGGGGGCAGAGGCACCTCTCAGGCTGCAGTTTCTTATCCATAACTGTAATTTATTATTTGGACATGTGAGCATACCCGATTCCTTGTTATTTCATTGTGGCTTCCCCAGTATGTTCCCAGCAGAACCACACAATTAAGGTGTTGCAGGAGTGACCTGTATGGTGGCTATGTTTTCCTCCTAGGAACCTATCTGGAGATGCAAACTGCATCAGTCCTACACCCCTTGTGAGAACCCAACCAGAGCTCTCTCTTGCAGATGAGGAATCTCATAAGTATAACAAAGAATGCACTGGGA
The DNA here is from genome assembly GCF_033783945.1 of Neopsephotus bourkii. Taxonomy (NCBI): domain Eukaryota; kingdom Metazoa; phylum Chordata; class Aves; order Psittaciformes; family Psittacidae; genus Neopsephotus; species Neopsephotus bourkii. Next base: position 2,362,882 of record NW_026901486.1, read on the forward strand.
CTTCTAATGAAATAACAAATTACAATTACAGCTGTTAACAAGTATTCTTATTACCACAGCCCATTCGGATGAATACTTATATCAGCCAAGTTTCCATTCTGCAGGATTCTTGCCTGTCTGATTTGGTGGAGTGTCCTGCTGCCTCTCTGTGCCCAAGGCAATGATTGGTATCCTCTGGCTTATTCTCCACTCCTTCAGAGAGACATTTCTGCTTAATGTTCAATCTACTTGGTCTAATTATTCAAGCGTGGGTTCCTAATAGCACAGATTAGTGCGATCAGCAGGTGGGCTTCAAATCAAAAATATAATAATTGATATCACATTGGCCAGTCTAATCAACACAGGCTGATAGCATCTGCTTTATTCTGTGCTTTTTGTATTGTGAATCAAATCTCCAAATTGAACCAAACCATTTCTAGGAGACGTATTATCACCACTTGGCTTTAGCGGCCCTTGTGAGCTCTCACAAGATCCCTAGAGATAGAAAGCAATATACGTTCCTTTCAGTTAAATTTAGTTTGGTTTTCAAGTGAAAAAAAGCCCCAAGAAATACAGAAAAGCCTAAGCTGTCTTCAGGCGTAATATGTCTGGCTATGTTATAACCAAAAGATAAATATTCACCGTTTCACTTTTTTCTTTTCCCCCTTTTCTTTTACTTTTTGTTTTAAATAATTCTTCTTTTTTCATTCTTTTCCTTTAATACCATAGTAACTTCCAGTAGTGCCTAACATAACATGGCCAATTTCATCCCAAAGGATTTATTTGCTTTCATGTCCCCATCTCATTCTGAAGTCACATGCAATGCAGCCTTTTACTTTGATTTTGCTTTCCAGATAACCAGGTAGTTTGTAATTTCAAGGAGGGCCAAACAAGTACTGTTGACTCCTGAAGCAGGTGGTGGGGAATTTTGTACAGGTTCATAGCTTCTGTAGGATTTTACTCTGCTGCCCTCCATTAATTTTGGAGAGGGCTTTTATCTCCTCTGTCACCTTGTTTGACACAATGTGTTTCAACACATGCTGTTGACACAGCAAAAGAAAGAACATGCTTTTCATGTTCTTCCAGGAACAGAAGAGCTGAGTTCCTGGCCATTGACTTCATCCACAAATTTTAGGTGACTTCCTAGTAATCCAAGGATTAAATTTGTGGATTATCTAGAAGATAAAGTGGAGTTGAAAAGGTCAGTCCTTTATTGAAATGTAGTGAACCAGGAGTAGTTTCTTCTGTGCTGGCCTGGGCTTGCCAGAAGGTTATTTAGATGTAAGCCACCCTAATATCAGTGCAGTACAACCTTTCACCATGTACCCTGATGCAGGACCTTGAAGTTGCTCAGGAGGTGTCTTTTGGTCTGCCTGTAATATGCTGGGAATTGGCTTTTGTGCCACATTACACTGCATTTATATTGGTGAGGTGGGAACCAATGAACAACACAAACACTGGTCACCATCTGGGAACATGCGGCAGTGTGTGCTGTCAATCTGAGATGATGGGAAGTATTTCTGGATGCTGCTGAGGTTTTGTGTAGAACTGATTGTAATTCTTTCATGGTTACCTTGTGGTTCTTATCCATTTTTGCATACACCTCTTTTTCTTTGATTTTTTTAAATGCCTTTGTGAAATTTAGGAGCCAAGGCATCTTTTGTAGCAGTTTTATTGTATCTACCCTGCTTGTAGTATGGCCAGTTGCTGAAGTCCATCATGGTTGATGGCATGAATGTCTGATCTTGGCTTGATTACGTGGCTTTTAAATGCTTTTGTACTCTTACTCTCATTTGATTTGTCTGCTCACATATGGTATAATAAAGTAGAAATGGTGAAGAAAGAGTTTGAATACAGAATGTGGTAGTTCAGCATGAAAGCTGGTATAGGAGGGTTTCAGTTGAAAGCAAAACCTTTCCAAGGCTCTGATGATATGGTCTTTATTCTTGATGATTCAGCTAATCTATATTTATCCTAGAAAAGCTTATTTCAGACAGTTTACATTTGTCTTATGGATCCACAGTGTTTTCCACTGGGATATCTCAAAATGCTTCATACATTTTTTGTAATCACAGATTTGGCAAGTAGTACTATCTGTTTCATAGGTGAGAGGGCCTAATGCTGAGACTGTGAAATGATCTGGCTATGCCAAGTCAGAAATTATCCAACATGAGGGACTTGGTCCTTGGCCTTTTGCCTCACACCCTTGACCATAGACATCAGCTCTCTGCCACTAGCAAAGACCAACAATGGAATTTGTTTCTCATTTCCCTGTAAGAGCCTCTTGGCAGAACTCCCCTGTTCTGCCCAAGCCACTGTGCCTGCTATTTCTGCAGTTCCTGGAGAAGAGAAATATGTGGGAAATTGTGAAGAAGCAAAATACTCTTTACAATGTTTGCCTCAGGCACTGATTTCTTGCTTAAAAAATGGATCCGCTTTCTCCTAGTAAAGGAGAAACATGGTTATTCCTTTCCCCCTCCCTCCAATTTAGATGTGAATGGATCTTCATTGGTATAGTACCAGATAAGGGTGATTGCTTTTCTGCCTTCTATAGTGTGATAATTATATAATAACAGAATTAAATTAATGGCTTTAATTATTCTGCAAAGTTTGTAGGGAACTAAAGTAACAGACTGATTATGTTTTACTGTGTATGTCATTGCTAGGTGAGTAACTTGGATCAGATTATCTCTTTTTAATTTCTAAGTGCTTTGACCTCACTATACCTGTAGGACTGTAAGTACTATAAGACAAGGAAGGACAGATATTGCCCTAGTTATTGCAGGGAAAGAATCAAGTCATATGGTACAGTTTTCAGGGCTCAGGGAATGAAATATGTTCACAGTTCTATTAGTAATTTACATTGTTATAGATATATTTGAACTGTTGGGCTGAGAAAGCTTTGCAAACTCAGTATGAATGTGATAAGAACGTGAGATATTGGGACCACCTGAAAAACCCAGAAACTCTCCAGGAAATGAATTTCCACTAAAAGTCCTGGAGAGTTCCCACATTCTCATGATGTCCAACAGGGAGCTGCAAAACGCTGGGGCCACAGTAGTTTTATTTCAAAGGTGTCTGATTTTTTCACTAACAGGATGTTTTCCCAAAAACACAAGGCTATGAATTTCAAAACCTTTGCAACAGGGTCAACAGAGAAGAGCCATGTCCTGTATATTAGCAGTGATTCAACTTAGAGATGGGCTAAATTTTAGACCCCAGTTCATTCTGTGCACCACCCGTAAGGTCAGCAGGACTCAGACAAATGCAAAATGCACCTTGTGGCAAATGCTTTACTTGCTATGTGGCAAATGGAAATCTTTTTTCATAACAGACCTTGATCAAGAACTACATGTGGGTGCTATTTCTAAAGCTTAACTCAACCGTTCAGCACAGGCAGATTGCTTTTAAACTCCAGATAAAATGACTAGCTAGGGAACTGGGGAAGAATATTCATTTGTTTTACAACCAAAGGTGCCTTTATCTTCAGATACACAAATGTGAAAGTATATTTGTCTCCCACCAATGAAATATAATATTGATGTCACCCTCTGAGAAATATAGTGTAATGTATTGCTTTTCCTTCTGTTTTGCACTTTATGTAAACATGCAAACACCCGTGACACCCCACTATGATGGCAGCCAATAGACTAAGCACTTACCCTCGCTGCTGTTGTGTAACCATGGGCAATTTATCTAAGTCTCACCTCTCTTAAAACACTTTTATCAAAATTGGCGGTCAAACAGCACTGAACCATGGTGGCCTCAATCTTAAATGCTGTGGTGCAGATTTTAATTTGGGAAAGATTAATGCACTCTCAAGTGTTAATGCCACAGCTTTCTGTTATCTACATTGATGGGTGTCAGCTAATTTCTGCAGAAGGATTGTAAAGCAAACTGTGCATGTTGATGTTTCAGAAACCTAAGCTCCAGAATAGCAAGATAATAGAGAGGGGAATGGAACTATTTTCTCAAATTTCTTTTAAATTAGAAAATGTTTCCCCTGTCTTTCTAAAGCTGAGCTACCGAGTCAATTCCACTCAGGCTGATTCTTGAAGATACAGGGAATATTTCATTTAAAGGAGCAGTAAAAGTGTCAAAAGATACTTTATCAAGGTGGCTTTTAGATTGAAGATAACAACCCATTTTATAACAAATATAGACCCCCATAGAAAGCTTTGTAATTTCCAATACTGTAGAAACTCTCAGTTTCCACCATCTCTCATGGATTTTTTTTCCTTGCCTGGCCATGTGCAATGTCTTAATCAACATAAGTCCTTTTTTTTTCTCCTTTTTTTCTTCATTAAGTAAAATGACAATAGCTGGTATGCTTTGACTGGTTTATTTTTCAGGTTCATACCGTTTAGCAAATACAGCTGGAGTTTGGTCTGTTTTTTGTATAGACTTTCCTAACTGAAGAAGGTGTCTGTGAAGAAGATGATGCACAATAACTAGGAAATTCTATTTGTACAGACTAATTTACACAGGAAGAAAGGGAGAAATGCAATTAAGCTCATAAAACTTGCTCCAGCAATGATCCAGGTCAAGGGGCTAATAGTGAACTGCATGAATAACAGTCACTCACCCAAGCCACATTAAACTGTCTTGATAATATCATCTAAAATAGCCAATTATTTTGAGTGTTATGAAAAGGTCCTGTTGTTATTTAACAGTGGTTTATATGGGAAAATAGTAATAAAGGGTATATAGTAAAAAATAATTTCAGAGGGATTAGTTGCAATTCAGTTCACAGTAAACTGCTTTCATGCCAGAGGGAGGGAGGAGCAATGCTTTGGGTGAGAGTGAATTGCGTATGATTTAACACTGATTTCTACACATTCAGCCAAAGCCATACCACATTATCATAAGGCTGAGAGGAAAACATGCCAGACCAGGATCAACTTAAATTCTTCCTTTTCTCAAGGATGATTTTTTTCTTTAGGTTTAAATAGTCAAATGTTTTGTGCCTGTTTGTCTTCCTTAGTGGGAGGGGTTTTTTGTGCCCTTCAGGAAGCTGCTCTCTGAGCCTGTGAGCTGGGCTGGCAAAGCAAACACCTATGCCCAGGTAGTACCCTGCTTCCTTTCTCAGACAGCCCTCCCTAAATGTGTAACTACTGTTCTTTGCTGTTCCTTCTCCCCTGTTTCACCAGGGTATCTGTAGCTGGTAGTTTAGTTCTTTCCCATGTCTGTAATCCGGCTTTATGAAGAGAACGAAAACACTGAGATGTGGTTTATTTTCAGTAGATTTCTCTAGGACCCTTGCTTCCATACTGTTTGGACTCCTCAGCAGCTTCACCTTTGTGCATGGCAAGATGGTGCCATCAGCTCTATTTTAAAAACAAGAGCAGAGAAGGAAATGGCACAGTCAGCGTGCCAGCAGCAGAGCCCAGTTTACTACGAAATGATCTTCCTTAAGACCATAAACTTTCTACTTTGGTTATAGTGAGTGATACAAGGGTATGAGGATCATACAGATGTTGGGTGGGTAAGTAGGGAGATGGTGAAGCTGGGTACTAGCTAGGCAGAGTAGAAGATGTAAAGGGATATTGCTCCTTGCTGAATTTACCAGGAAAAGAGTGTGAGAACAGTACTCATTTTAACTTTGGGTTTTGAGTTCAGTATTTCCTTACTTAAATCTGCATGATCTATATAATACTGTTTCTATGGGTATTACTGCTTCTTCATCCTGATTATTTTCAGTTTAATTCCACAGTAACAAAGTGATTTCTTATTTACTTAATACATTATCTCTGCTTTAGTTCTGGTTCACATAACTTTCTTAGTAAGGCAACTTTCAGGAAGCATTTACTCAAATAATATGACTTGACTTGTTTCATGTTGTTATTACTTAGCGATGTACAAAATAGACTGAAAGTTGACATCCTCTCACTTCGATTTTGTCATATTATAATGGAGTAAAATTTCTCTGACAGCTTTTCTGTAAACATATTTTGTGCTGGAACTTGATAATTGCAAATTTTTATTCAATCAAAAATAACCAAAACCGGCCAAAATGTCAAGGTTGTTTGCCTTTAAATAGTGATGTTCACTATTAGGGAAGTCAGATATCCACATCTTCCACTAATTGTCCCTATACAGAGCTTAGTAGCAACTTTGTAGTTTAGGTTTCTCTTCTGACTGCTGCAGACCTTCTGGTTGCAATATAATTGCTCCATCTTGGCTTCCAGATGATAACATTAAGATAACAGTGGATTTATTTCTCCTACCCTCTGTTTTACCTTCTTAGAGCCTTGACCCTGAAGTTCATACTACATAAAACCAGACTTCAACATCCTGAATCTGTTGGATTCTGATATGATTGATGACTAGAGGTTTATCTAGAACATCTTAGAGCATATCTATCCCAAGTAGTTTTCTGTTGCTTGACAGCCAGGATAGCTGTAATAGAAGGGTTAAATTAACCTGCACAGACTTATGTGGCATTACTCTGTACCACCAATGTTAAAAATGGACTATTTTATAATAGTTGGGGTTTGTTTTCATTGCTCTGTTGTTCCCAAAGTAGATGTCCTCCTACAATTAGTTTGCAAACCCTCTACCTGGGAGTTTCTTTGATGGCAAGTATGCCTGAGTCTGTGACAGTATGGCCATGGTCTGAATGGTCACAGTCTAGCACTACAGTGATAAATAGTAGTAGCTGATAGCAGTTCTGGTGATCAGTGCCTTTTGTCTTTAGTATTTGGAAGGTCTTGATTTTGTAATCTGAAGTTTGAAGGTTCAAAGAAGATGAGTCAAATGTCTTTCTTCATGTCCCAATGGTAAATCTATACAAACAGTGCAAAGTTTAAATGGGATTGCTGCGGTTGTTATCTATTATATAGGTCACTGATGATAAACTCACTACAGCATATTTTGATATTATTCTTCATTTGCAGGAACTATGGCTATTGTGTAAAAATTAACAATGCACTTTTCTGTGTAATTCATACACAAGCTTCAAAGCAGCATGGGTTCTGGACATTTGGGGCACGACTGCAAACAGTCTTGTGTGACCGTATAGGTTTTCGTATTGTTGCCTGTGCGTTGAAACAGTCTATTCTGCCACTGTGTCCCCATTGCTTCAAATATGCGTGGTACAGCTTGTCATAAAATTCTGACTGAATCTAAACCATGTGTGTGTGATTAGGGAGACATCTGTTAATTGTTCATGAAATTAACTGAATGGTGGCTATCTAGTTGAGTTTTCATTGGATTTATTCCTAGGGGCTGTAATTGCTAGTTTTGCAAGATGTGTCCCACCAGCAAGCTATCTCTAAAAAGAAAAAGCCCCCCTTTCATGTATCTCCTACCTGCCTATATTTTGCTGTTGAATGTGCAATTTTAAAACTGGGGTTGTAGCAACTCTTCATATCAAAGTAAAATGCTTGTTTTTCATACAGGAATTACAGGGTGTGACATAATTGGGCTTGCTGAAATGAATTCAGCATCTCTTAGAGAACAAAATCATTGAGCCTACGGACTAAATTTAACAGCCTAATAGAAATATGCAGGTGAAGGTACAATTAATTTTAATTACTAGACTATACATTGTTAGTTGCACAGCCATGAGTAAAATTAAAATGGCAATCACAATTAGAAAATTGCAACCTCATTGTGCAACAAATTAGTCACAAATTAAAAGTCCAGGAACTATTATACATCCACTTTATTGCTTTATGACCATTATTGCCCTGATATGGATTTTATTTCTCTAAGGTCTTGTCCACCTCTTTATTCCTTATCTTTGTTTAGGATCTCTGGCTCCTTCCCAGATTGTGAATCTATTATAAGAGATAATATAGACTAGAGGGATATCACTTCCCTGTTCACTCTTGGCAGGAACACGTAAGCGGCACAGTCCTGCTCGTGGGTGGCTTACAAAACATGGTTTGTCACTGGGTAATTTCTGTGAGGTTTCCAGAGCAAGGAAAATAGTGTTCAGGGGGTAATAGCTGAGGTCTGCGTGTGATGTAACCCTTTTAAAAGAGGTCAGGCAAGTTAAAGAGGGGAATCTAAGGGGAATCTACATTGGTGTAAGTTAGACTCTTTCCTGCCCGTCCCCTTTGGCGGGGCACACTGATTGCGTGTATGGAGAGTTTTAGCTGCAGGGGCATTTATATTATAAGTCCTATTTTTAGCTGTTCTCCACATTTATTTACAAAATTAGAATTAAACATTATCGCATCCTTGTGGGCTTGTTTGTGGTTGAAGCTGGCTTTGCCCTGAAACACTGAGGAGCCTTCATGTAGTGGCTGAGTTGAACTGCTGCTTGCAAACATCTGAAACAAAGCACCTGAAAACACTGCAGATGTTCTGCAAGACCCCATCAGCTTGCTGTCCCACATCTGGAAGCTAGTGTGTCTACCTATCTGGACCCAGCAGCTCATCTGACCACATATTCACTTGCAGGTAAGTACTGTGAGACCAACAGCAATCATCACTGCCTCAATGCTATCTTGAATACTCTACAGGGAGAACCTCTAGGCTGTACCAAGATACCAGGATGACTCTTGCGCAAAACTGAGGAACCACAGAGAGGACTAAAGCAGCTTCAGTCCCAAAATCTCTAGTTCAGTCCAAGATGCATCAGAGAAGCAAGAAAGAGAAATTCACATACCAGCATCTGTTTTATGCACTCTGAATTTAGCCCAGTCCCTGTAGATCTCCTAAGGGAGCCCAGGGCAGAGGGCTGCATACATTAGAGATGGGAAGAACAGTACATAGCAAGATAATTAATGAGAGTTTGTGGGGAGGGGAGCTGTGGAAGGGGATTAAGACCAAAGCATTGAACCCCAGCATGATCTCTGTTCTCCACATGGTCTCAGTTCTCTGGGGCCTTTTCTGAAAATCACCAGTGCATAGGCCAGCTTGTGTGAGCCCCAGCAGCACTTTTGCCATGCTTGGAGAGCCGAAACTCCATTTCAAATATGCAATTGAACGGCTATCAGAGGGTAATGATGTTTAGTCACTACCAATTGGGACTGGATTTTAATTGATGACCCAGAGGTGAAAGTCTTTATATTCCATTACCTGCTATTGCCAGTATTTTTCTTCTGTAATCCTCTTTGCTGAAAAGTGAACACTTTGAGAAGGGGCAACTAAAACGGGACTGAATTTATGCAGCTATTTTTGGGTTGAGAAAAGATATGTTTGCTCCCTGGTTATCTTTCTATATTTAAAGCCCAACAGGGACTCCTCTATAGAATCCCCAAATCTGCTGCTTACTGTTCAAATGAGACCAAAGTATAGTTTATTGAAACAATTTACTTATTTGCTTTTAAAATGCATATTGTTGATTGCAAATTTCCATAGAATTTTGCTTCCATATTTACACTGTTTCCAACAGGAAAGATTCCCTATTATCCCAAGCAAAACTTGTCTGTGACTGTTAAGTCAAAAACCAAAATCTCCCCTATGCAGTTCTGGGAGAGGCCAGAACCTGTGATTTGCTGTACATTTATGCATCTCCTAGCACCTTATTGCACAGAGCCTTGTAAGGCTAACCTCAGGATAAAAGCTGAGGGAAAAATAATAATGTGATCAATGGGTAATTCATAAGAATTTCTTTCAGAGGTCCTGGAACTTTCTTATTATCAGTAATTTTCATATCTCAGACTGCCCTGAGTTTTAGTTTCTTGGTGAGTTAATGAGGATGATCTTTCTCTTGAAAATGAGGAGATATAAAATAAACTTCAGCTTCAGAATCGGCTTGGACATCTTCTGTGTGGTCAGTGTTTCAAATGATTTCCATAGCAGTGAGGATGTAAGATCAGGGAAACCTCTATCCTTACCGCTGGCTGATATCCATTTACTATAGTGGGTTCTTCACTGGGAAACAGTATGTTGTTCTTTCAGCATTAATATTAGTACCAGTAATACAAGTATCTCTTATGTTGTTCTTTCAGCATTAATGTTAGTACTATTAATACAAGTATCTCTTTTATGACTTTAAATTTCAAAATAAAGTTATCACATCAGCTTCTCTGTCTGTAAAATGGGATTCATGGTAAGTTAGAATGACATGCTCAGGGCCATGCAATAATGTTGCAGGAGAAACAGGAATATTCTCTGGCTTCTTGTTTATTGAGCCACTGTGTGGTGTTGAGACTCTTCTCTGTCCGAGTGTTATCTATGTCTTTGTTGAGTGGTGCCAAAAGCACTTGGCATATGATGGGCTTCTGGGTTGTAGTTTTCCCATAATATATTTTAGAGATACAATTATAGGAAATGTGGTGAACTTGTCTAGATGAAAATGTTGCTGCTTGGAATTACTTGCTTGATTTTAACTCCTGCTTTTTGCTGGTAGGAAATTGGTCTTACCCATGAGTCAGAAGGTTTTTGGTGTTCAAATGCATGGAAAAGCTGCAATCCAAATATCTTGTGATTTGGGTCAATAACTTTGCATTAATATTTGCTGTTAGTAATAAGTGGGTAGAGCCTCATGGGAAAGCTGCAAAAATGGAAATGTCTCCTTGTAGACATGTGTTCATGAAACCAGGATCCGCAGCTGACAGAGCAATTGGAGAGGTGTCTTTAAGCTTTACTGTTGGAGACCTGAAGCTCTTTGTGACTTTTGAAATCCTCAGAGTAGCAGGGAGGAGGGGGAACTTGGGTCCCAAACTTCTTGTGAATCTCGGAAGTGTTGCAAGTTTTCTATTCACCCATTTCATGTATGCTGCAAAGGATGTAAGCATTGGTTCTGTAGCTATAGCTGAGAAGAATCCACGTGCAAGCTGCAAGGTAACCCTTTCCCTTAACCTCAGGTTCCATAAACTGTGTAATTTCCCCTACAAAGAACTAATTACAAACCTACATAATAAATTCTTTTCTTATAGTCTAACGGGACTCAACAGAAAACATGGGTTTGAGCATGTAGCTTTGAAATTAACTGAGCAATGTAACCGCATTAAAAAAATATCCCTAGGAAACCTTCATCTCTGATTTTATTTTATATTGTTATAGAGCCCATGCTTCAGTGATTTCCTTTCATCTAGTCATTGGGCTGAAGAAATAACACAGGCAAGGAAACCTCTTGAGTATCTGATGTGGATGGTAAACGGCCATTTCAGGGACCATGCACTATGAGCCTCAGACTGAGAGTTTAATTTAATTGGTTGAAATTAAAAAAACATTCATGCCTCATGAAATTATAACCTTTACCCCTTGTGTGTCAGCTACATCTGACACTAGCCTTGTTGTTCAGAGATGAAATCCCTCCCCTATTTAAATGGAAGCTCCACTGGGACCCACATAAGCCTTGCAAACAGAAGAGGCAAGTGGCTGGTTGCTAGGTCACTACTTCAACGACAGTTAACATCAGCAGAGTTTCTTTTTTAGAAGTTTGTGTGTCTGTTTTTATCTTTGCTGTTTGAAACTCACGTTTGTTACCAATATATTCATATTTCTTGTAATATTCATATTTAAAAACATTGTCTTTGTGTTCTCACTGGGGAAAATGAAAGGGACAGAGCTCCAGGTTTGTGTATTTCCTTTTGAGATATTGGGAACTGAGGTTCGATTTCTAGTAGTAGTAGTCTGGTAGTAGTCTGGTTTGTATCAGTTGAGCTCTAAATGGTTTTGGGTAGTAGTCTGGTTTGTATCAGTTGAGCTCTAAATGATTATGCATGTGTCTGTGTATGATTTCTGCTATATTTTTCCTTTCTTGATGGTTTAGATTATAAAGTACAAGAACATTTTATTTATTTATTTATTATGGATGTCTGTGCAGTGCTGAGGACAGGGGCAGTGCAACCTCCTTTGAGACTGGGGGTCTGTCTTCAGTGTTTCTGGGTAGAGTTTTCAAAGAGGACCTGCAGGAAGGCAGGTCTTCAGTTTCAACTGACTTTCAAATAAACTTGAGGACCACTGGCTTTATATTCCTTTGAAGAATCTCACTATTATAAATATGCCTATTGTATTTTTGTATGAATACTAATTAGTGAGATAAAACTCCTGCGCACTTGTAGAGCTGACCTGACCCTTTAGTTGGAGATCTGCTTACAAGGGTACCCCAGCTATGACTGTTGTCTTCACTGTGTTCATGCTGAATTCTGGAGACCTGCTCAAAATGTCTTTATTTTGTGAGATATTGGGTCCTCAGCTAGTCCAGAACGAAGTTTACTACAGCAGTTTCAGAGATGGCTTCTCATTATACCAGAACTCTTCTTTAGAAGAGCACTAAGTAATGTGGAAAGCTAATTAATCAAGGTGGCCCATTCTTTCTCAGTCTTCTGTTTTCAACAGATGCATCAGTTGGTTTCAATTTTGTGTATAATATGGGTATCATGCATCATGGCTTGACTTCGCGAACGAAGATTTGGGAAGGGCATTTACCCACGCTTACTACAAGCGCGCTGATGACTAAGAAGGCCAATGTGGGATAGGCAAATCCGGCTACAAAAAGCACAGCAGAAGGTCTCCTTGGGTGGAACAGGTGGGACACGATTCTTCCTGCGTTGTCTTTTCTCCTCGAGACTAGTTCTTCGTGAACTCTCAAAGGAGTCAGCAGCATTATGTATGGTGTGCCTCCAAGTCTCCCGATTGGAGGCCAAGGTGGACCACTGATGGTAGTCAATATGGCCAAGGCTAAGGCATTGTTTCAGGGAGTCCTTGTATCTCTTTTTTGGGGCACCTCTCTTGCGGCTACCAGTGGCAAGTTCACCATAAAACACGATCTTGGGGAGGCGGTGATCCTTCATTCTAGAGACGTGCCCTGCCCAGCGCAGCTGCAGTTTCAGCAATGTGGCCTCGATGCTGGTGACCCCTGCCTGTTCGAGGACAGTGACATTAGACACATAGTCAGTCCAATGGATGTTTAGAATTGTACGGAGGCAGTGCTGATGAAAGCGTTCCAGGAGTCGCAGGTGATGACGGTAGATGACCCATGATTCAGACCCATATAAAAGAGTAGACAATACAATGGCTCTGTAGACACTGATCTTTGTACTTTTCTTCAGGTGTTTATTACACCAGACTCTTTTATGGAGTTTTCCAAAGGCTCTATATGCCTTTGCTATTCTGTTGTCTATCTCTTTGTCGATCGTGGCATCCGAGGAAATCATGCTTCCCAGATAGCTGAACTGCTGAACTGTCTTAAGCTCTGACTCGCCGATGGTAATATGGGGATGGCGATGATCTTCTTGGGGTGTAGGTTGGTAGAGGACTACTGTCTTCTTCAAGCTGACTTCCAGCCCAAAAACCTCAGCCGCCTCCGCAAAGCAAGATGTTAAAAGCTGGTATATATATGATAGTATATACACAATACATGTATACAATGTTGCATTCTAGTTATCCTTAACAAAGTTTTAAAGTGCAATAAGAAGATAAAAAAATGTTCATGGAATTTGGGATCTGGTATACCTTTTATATATGAAAAATTAGGTCACTTATAATAGAGAAGAAATAAATGAGAAGAGACCAGGCAAAAGAATACAACATAGAGGGGAAATATGCTTGGATATTCTGAATAAGAGAGATGAGTATTAGGTAAAGAGATGATGAGAATAAGGTGATGCTCAATGAGAAGAAAGATAGTTATCACATACCGGTAGAGAAAATTCCCACAAGGGACAGTTGTGTTTTTGTGTTCATTGCTATGGAATATCATTGACAGCAATTTAGGAAACAGAAAACACTGGGCACTTGATGACAAGAATGCTCAGAAAATTAATGCCAGATTGTCCTAAAAGAGAGGAACAGTGCAGCCTGTGGGACTGGTCTGAAAACTTGCCAAGGATTTTGGATTAGGTCCAGTTCTACTCAAACAAACTCAACTAAAGGAGAAAGCATGTGCCTCTGTTTTCCTGGGGAGCAATGTATACATAGGTGGGAGTCTTGTTAATGGCAAGCCACATGAACAAGCAGGTTTTAATCCTCTGAAGGGGAGTGTGCTTCAGAGTAAGTAAAAGAATAAGACCAACAGTCAACAGCTTTTCCCTGAAAATAGAGGAAATATAAGCCCCTCCCCAGCTCTGTTTTCAGAAGCAAAGCACTAAACTACGTCCTCCCCTGTGTAAGCCCGTATAATGATAAAAGAAAAAGACATTCTGTTGGAACATTTGGAGTTGAGGGTCTTTTAGCTCCTCCAGGGAGTGGGGCATCACTATCTGCAGATTGAATCAATCTGCCTCAGAAGTGCGATGGCGAAAGAGCCCCTACACGATAACAAAGCGACACATCAAGAAAAGAGCCTTTACTTCTTTGAGCATAGATAAGATGGCTTTTTAAAAAGCGAGCAGGCACAGAGCAACTGCAGCCTCACCCAGTAGCAGTTTTAATCTTCTCACTTGAGATTGGTGGAAGATTTGGCAGGTAGGAGGATGGGGTAAGTCTCTTCTTGTTATCTGAGAGGAGGACAATGCTATTACAAGTAAGGCAGCAAGAGAATTCTTGCTTGATAATAGAGTTGAGAGCTAAAGGATAAACTCTTATTGGGGGTAATAATAAGATTGTCTGGGGCCAACTTTAGTGAAACTTATTATTCTCTCTCTGATTTACTTGCCATTGGGTCTCCTGTGCACAGCACTGCAAAGGGCATTGCTACATTAACCCATGGATGCTATGCAGGGCAGTGGAGGTTTGGCCAGCTCTGTTTCAAGACACCCCCCTCTTTCTGTTCCTTTCGTAGAAAATGGCTCTTGAGCAGCAGTATATTCTTAAGAAGCTGATTTTCAGTGTGATTATTGTTTAGAGGCCCATGCTTTAGCGCCTTTTGGAGCTATGCCCATTTAATGAAATCCACTTAATGTGTGGAGATACAATGTTTGTGACATGGATCTCTGTCACATAAACTAAAGAAGACCTTGGAGATGGCTCTGGAAGAGATTTCCATCACCACTGATCCCAGCCACCAGAGGGAAACAGAACCACGTGCATTAATTCAGTCTGTAATGAGCACCTTTTCCATGTGTACAGACTTCTTGGACAGCTGAGGTACCCTAGAGCATCCCAGTCCTCCCTCAAATGAAACCCAGGGGTTGCATGTCCCAAAATTACAACTGGCTAGCATCATAGAGGCTGCTGGGACCCAGGCGGGTTCCCTTCTCTTTTGTAGGTAGTTGATTGGAAGCCTTGTAGGAAGGATGCAGTCATGTCTCTTCCAGGTTTATAAAGAGTGTGTTTGATGCTGGAACAAAACAGGATGGTGTAAAAAGTGGTGTTGCCACAAACACTCTGAAAAGGCTATTATGGATGTTGTCACATAAGGCTTTGCCTTCTGCCCCCTACTATCTAATAGTTTTAGTTGTCAAAAAGACAGCAGGTTTATTAACCAAACAAACACCTTCCTCTCTGAAGAAATAGCCCTTCTTTATAACTTGCCTCTGTCTGAGCTGGCAGGCACACAAATCCCATGGGAGAGATCAGTGAGAGCTTCTGCAATCTCCTGGCTTTGTGTGGTTGTGCCGGTAAGAAGCCAGTGTGCACCACTGCTGCAGCCCTTACCTCTGTCTGGGGGGTGCTTTACAGGCTGGGCTTGTGAACAAATCAAATACATATTTGTGACCAGAGGAGGTCTTGTTGCTCTTCTATGATTCTATGGTTCTTGATCTGCAGATATGCCAAGTTGGTGGGTGCATTTGACCATTAAAAACATCAGTGGCAAACCTTCTGAGGACAAAATTAGTTGTTTGTTCATTTTGGTGTTGTTTGGTTGTTTTTTTTTAATTTCTAGAAATCTGGGGTTTCCCATTTTCAAAAGTAGCAGCAAAATAATTTTTTACCGATAAGCATAGTTTCAGGTGTTATTGCAGTTGTGTCTCAGTCCCTCTGGGCTGGGGGTGGGCATGGCAGGGTGTTGGACAAGCAATGAGTGAAGGAGCTAACAGTGGAGGTGTAAGGTTGCCTGCTGGTCCTTGGCAGTCTATCTGGTGGTATGGTGGTGCTTACTGGAGCCAGTGCCACCTAAAAGGAAGGAGACCCTTCTGCAGCCCAGAGTCCAGGGGCTCTGCTCTGTGGCCACCAGCTTCATGTACAGGCTGCCTTCCCATTCCCTTCCCCATATGGGATGCCTCTATTAAAGCCAGTAATGCAGCTGCCATGGGCATGAACCAAATACACCCTCCAAGGAGGGAGGAACATGGGAACAAGGGCAGATTTTTCCAGCTGCACCTGCATAGAGGGTTGTTGTTATCCTGAAATTCTGCAGAATATCACCTTGGAGGAGGAAGGGACAGTGCATCTCTGCATGAGCTGAGCACAGAGGCATTGCCCATTCAGACCGGTATCTTCAAAAGCAAACCAGAAAGGTATCTGTGATCATGGGCCCAGAGCCACTGCCGCTTTTAATGGCTTTTCAGCAAAATGCCCTGCGCCATCCCCAGAGCCCCTGTTCTCCCCCTAGCCCTCCTTCCTTCTCCTCCTCCCCCTCCACACAAGTATTTAATTTTGCTCTGGCATGAAATAATAGAGTGCTGTGTATCTATTACAGATGTAAAGAGATTTAGACTGCCACAGGTTTCAGTAACACATTCAAAGCCTTAACAAAGCTGGGTATAATAGACTCTCCCTGCCATTATCCATTCAGCAAGTGTAATAAATGACTCGGCCGCAGCCTGCCATATACCACCCGGCCCAGATAACAGCTGAAAGGAGAAAATTAAATTTTGCTTTTGTTGAAACATTATGATTTATGTATTTGTAATATAGGCTGTGGTGGGCAATTGGAAAAAAAAAGGAAAAGATTGCTGAATATACTTCATGGTTACTGATTGTACCGCAGGCCACTTAGAGTGCTGGAAATGCTCTTCTTCTCCCTGTGTTCCTTAATAATAATAAAATCATGCAGATTCCCATTAACCTTTTCTCTTATGTTGATTTTATTTCTATATTTATTTGACTTTTTTTTTTTGCTTCCAGGTCTTAAGCTTTGGCCATTTCCTCTCAACCTCGTGAAAAATAACAGAGTGATGGTTTATGGAGACAAGGCATGAAGTACCTCGGCATGTAAAAATGATGGATGTAGGTCAAAAAATCTATATATCATTTTTAGTATTTTTATAATAATTTTCTTTGAATGGGGTGGTTCCCCCCCTTCCCCTCTGCCTCTTCTCCCCTGCTGTCTTTAGACTTGATGACAAGATATTCTGATATCCTCATCCTTGCAATATCTAGACCTATAAAAATAATTAACTTCTCCCACCATAGAAATATAGAGACAGAAACAGGAGTGCTTCACCCTGTAATTTATAATACTGCAGCACCGTCCCTTAATGTTGTAATCAGGCCTGCAAAGTCTTATCATGTTGTAGAATATAATGAACTTACTTATTCATTTCAACATCACATTTCATCTTAGTTGTTCTCCACATTACTTGCTCGGCCCTCCCCTTTTCTAGAACACTGGCAAGAGCACAGAAGTTTTT
The DNA here is from genome assembly GCF_033783945.1 of Neopsephotus bourkii. NCBI lineage: Eukaryota > Metazoa > Chordata > Aves > Psittaciformes > Psittacidae > Neopsephotus > Neopsephotus bourkii. The sequence continues at coordinate 2,380,221 of NW_026901486.1, forward strand.
TTCCTTTCCTTTTCCTTTCCTTCACCTCCTTTACCTCTGGGGTTGCCGATCCCATCAAGGAGGCTGGATGCTCATTTGCCTGGGTTCCCTAGGAGCTTAAACACGAGTGGCTTTTAATATTTTTGTGGGTTTTAGAATTTCTTAAACCTATTTATGTGATTTGGACAAATATGCTTGATCTCAATAGAGCCAATCTGTTGAAGAAGGAGTTAGCTGCAGTAGAAGGGACAGTGGAGTTGGAGCCAGAGGATTCTCTCTGCTTCCCACACAGAGCCTTCTTGCTCTGAGCATTTGTATCTCAAATATTGCCACTTAAAATGGGACCTGTTGGATGTTTTGAGGAATAAATTGGGATTCTTCTCATCTTCCTTTTGGCTGGCTGGTGGGAGAGAGGAGTCCTGAATAATCTTTTCTGACCGCCCACATTTAATGTGGGATTTGCCTGGTAACGGCTCATCCAATAGTGATGGTTTGACTTTTTCTGGGGAAAACACCCACTTCTGCATCTCACTAGAGATTTTTTACTGTATTTTGTCTTCCCTCACCAACCCCCCATTCACAGCCACAGAAAAATCAATTAGTCCATGGTATTTCCTACTCTTGCCCAAAATCTCCTTGGCTTAGGGACTGACAGCACCCCTTTAGTAGGTCCTCCAGCTGGAGCACTTCAGGGGAAATACTTTGTAACACTGTATACTTCTTAACATTCCAGAAGCTGTAGCAGCCAGAAAAGGAGGCTCTATCTGCTCTCCAGAATTACCCTTTCTATTTTGGCTATGGACTAAGCCAGGTCAGCATCACCATTAAGAAGCAGCTCTGGTCCCCAACTGAAAGATGGGTCAGGAGCCTGATTCTGACTCCTCTTGTGGCCTTTGCTATGTAGTAGCAATGCAAGGATGTGCTGTGAGTCACAGCCATAGGAACAGCCCCTAGCTCTTCTGTACCTTTCACTATCCACATCTTTTGCCTTTTGATGTTTCAGAGCCTGGAAAAAGTCTCTGGCATTAGGTCTGCCATTTTTCTGGGTAGGGCATATCTAACAATGATAAGACACACCAGCAGCAGCAGTGTTGTGGTCTCACTGTATGTAGCTTTTTAAAACACCTGTGTGGATAGGGTCAAGCATTTAAATAACTCATGATTTTTAGATCCACTGAACCCCAGGCTGTGGTTAGCGTATATGGTCTGGAAGTTTGGGTGTGCAGGGGATGTTTTACAGCCAGCTCATCTCTTGATCAGGTATTCTGCTAATGCACACTGACAGATATTTTGCGAAGCAACATTCAGTCTATTTATTGACCCCCTGCCCTCAAATGCATGCATACAGCAGAGCACTCCAGCTTATATTTAATGCTGAAACATTTGTAAGTACTGTATATCCTATGATCTATTGGACTAATGAAAAAGAAGGTTTATCACTGCAGTCCAGTGTAAATCTGCGGATAACCTTACTGTACAGTCAATTTATTCCTTTAACAGGTTTATTCCTTTATCAGGTGTTTGTAGAAGGTTTCACCATAAGTACAGCAGAGACATAATTTGCTGTGGGGCAGATTTATTTGTTTCACAGGGTTATTATTTTAACAGTCTGATAATCACTATGAGCATGTTTCACCATTTGGTATTTCTGTGTGTATATGTGAAAGTGTGTTTATTCATTCCCTGAACAGGTTCATTTCCTTATCAGCTATTCATTCTAAAGAGTTTTATTACATATGCAGAGTGTGTAGGGTGCTAGAGTGCAGTGATTTTATTAAGGGATTTATTTAATGTCAGATATTCATTTAGCTGGGGTTCACTGTAACACAATCATACGCTTTCACCTGGCCAATTTTCTTTGTATCTTGGTGTTTGCTATAAACAACACTTTCCCTGCACTGCAGCCCCCAAGTCCTCTTTTATTTTTCACACTCTTTGCAGGGATCTCCCCCATGCTTTGACCCCTTTCATTTATTTTATTCATCATCTTTTCGGTTTTTCTGCCTCATGGTCAAGTGATCTTGTTTGCAGGCTTATATAAAGTGTTTAAAATGAATAGGCTTAAAGATTCTGCTAAGAGGAAGAGGTTCCAGAAATGTCTCTTGAATGCCAGTTGGGAATTGCTTGAGTCCCAGTACACAGTCAGTGACTGACTGGATAAAAGTATAAGGAGGACGATGACCTCGAAACAAGATTCTGGTTTACTCAGAAATTGGCTTCAGTGTTTTGCTATGGTTTAATCATTTTTATGTTATGTGAATATTAATTCCAGGAAAGAGGAGGGAAGCAATTGTTCATAAGCTGTGTGTGATATCTGTCTTTAACTTGTCATAAAATGAAGCTCTACCATAAGGAAAGAAATCCAGCAGCACCACCGAGTCTCGTGCTGGAATAAAATACAATCCTATTCTAATTTTCCTGATGTCTGGGGTTGTTTCAGACTGATACCATAGGAACCAGGCTTGGTGGTTTACCTTTCTATCCCCACAACTGTCCACAAGAAAGAGCTGCATAAAAGTTTATGCCAACTCTCCCTGTTCAGTGCTCTGGGATGGCTGGTAGTCATGGAGGATACAGAGGGTGAGACTGCACATCCCAGGGACTCAGATGCAGATTTACAGGCATGTTGATTCTTTACTTTGAATTATTTACGTGAGAGTTGCTCTGTAGCAATGTGTTTTTTTGATCCAAAGCATGTAAGAATCAGTGAAAATGTCTGAGCTCAGTTAGTTTTAGGCCAGCATTGCAAACTAATCTATTGTCTTCCACAAGAGAATATAACTGTCTTCTGAATGCTTATTTGATTTCTAGAAGAAGGGATCATGGTGCTCAACTGGACTAAAAAATGCAAAAGCGTCTTAACCAGGAGCAGAGTCAGGGAGATAATGTTTAATGTTGAGTTTTCTGGGATCAGTGCAAGACTCTGTGTAATAAAGAAGTCATATGGTTGCCTAGATCTAGAATTCTGAGTCTGTATTTAATGCCTATTGCAGATAGCAGTGTCTGAGAACTGAGTATCTACACAGACATATTGAGGTTAACAGTGATAATTGGGCTCCTTATTTACACGTTTTCTTGATAGAAACCAGGAATTTTGCTGAGAACATAGGCGCTGACACCTTTCAGGTCTTAGTTTAATGTTATATTTATTTGTAAAAGTTTGGCTGTAATTGTCTTCTAAATATTTATGATGATCCCAATATGCCCACTGATTTTTCTTCATTCCCCAGCATCTCTTTTAGGGTTTTTATTGTATCCTAATTTCCTTGCTGCTGTTATTTTCCCATCTTCCTAGCCATTCAGTCTGAGTGTTGTCCAAGCCAACTTTTCCTTGAATTGCCCGAAACCTGTTCAAGTAGAGAGCAAACTATTAAACATCGCAGTATTTCATTCTAATAGAGGAGCAATAGAACTTCAACTCGGTTGTCAATACAAGATCAAAACTATTGATGAAGACACAAAAATAAATCAACATTTGTCTATAAACAATTAGTCCATTTATCAGATGCAACTAATACAATTTAAACATTCAATCAGATTATCAATTAGCATTTGCTGCTTTTTTCTTCACAACCAGATGTTCAGCAATTTAGTGGGTGGGAATGGCAAAATAAGCTGCTAAAATCCATTGGCAATGACAGTATTTATTTTTCAGATAGTAGAAAGTCAGTGTTAGAACTGATTAGACTGAAGAACCCCATCTTCACAGAAGTTTTAGAAAGTTTTTTCTATTTTATGCTGGAAGAAATCACAGTTCTTCAAACATTTTTGTTAACAGAGCCATATGAAAATACCAAGTCTGCACTGAAAAGAATGAAGTTTTGTTTTGTTTCATCTCTGGGGTGTTTAAAGAATCCATCCTGATCTGTGAAACCTTTTTCTTGGTAATATCCTTGAAATCAATATTTAACTGCAAAGCATTTTCACACTGATAAAAATGCATTTTCAGGAGAAAGAATGTTTAATTGAAAATGTTCTTAACAGCTCTGGTCTGAATGAAACTACCCATCAGTTTACTCATCACTGACTCATTAGTATGGTCTTAAATTTATGACTACAGTGAAAAAAATCAGCTATGGGTAATTGAACCCCTATTGTAAAGAACCATGTTAAAATGTACTTAGTTATGCTCAAGGCTAATGTTATTTGTTAAATCTCCTAAGAGGGAATTAGCAGTTGAGGTTTTGTTTTCATAGTGTCAATTATTACTCTTGATGCTGCCATGAAACCTCCTTGGCTCACTGTGAGTTTTCAGTGAGAGTCTGTGTGACAGTTTTGCTCCTTCTGGGGTAAACAGCATCACGAAGGAGGAGCAGGGAAGATCAAAAATGGGACAAGGGGGCAGGTATAATGTTGGGTGATGGACCCAGGGCTAAGCAAACCTCACTATAATGCTGACTGTAAAGAAGTGTTCTTTTTATCCCAACAAAAAATCCTGATTTACATCTAGCTGCTACAGCTGCCCATTCTCCAGGTTGAATGACACCAGAACTGCCTGCTATGTATTGAATCCATTTCAGTCAGAGACCAGAAAATATGGAGGTTAAGAGAGAAGAGATTCAAACACGAGTAAACCTCAAAACTCAGTGCTGTAATCCCACTGTATAAAGCATGAGGTTTTCACTCAGGTTGCATGTTTTACACTGCAGATGTATGACACTGCAGTGGTCCATCAGATCCTTTTTCCTTATTTAGAATATGAATATATGTGTGTGTGTGAATGTTTCTGAAAGATTTTTTTCTTCTAGTCCAAGTGCTACTACAGTACAGATAAGCAAGATCTTTCTGGTGGCTTCAGCTCTTCTATTAACAGTGAAAGATTGCTCCAAACTGCACCTACTTCAAAACTGGTTTTGCAATGCCAAGCAAAGGTGCTTGCACAACTTCCCGTGATAGATTATTCAGGTGTATCTTACCTGAGAATTTTGGGAAGAGATAAGCAATGAGATTTAGACTATGTTTGTTTTCAGACTGTGATATTTAAGTTTCATATTGATGTGAGCATGAGTGGTAAATATTTTCTTCAAGCGGTAGCCTCTGCAATGTGGGGCTCTGGGTGCCTTCAGATTTCTTTATACTCAGAATTAAGCCTTTGCCCAAGTCTTGTGAAACTTCAGGATATCTCTATGGAAGATTTCTTTCAATATCTACAGTTAAAATAACAGATCTTTAGATTTTTAAAAGAAAATGGGAACATCTTGATTTCTGAAGTTGTCAAAATGTTTGATGCAATGAAGCTGAAAAGAGTTTTATGAAGCAACTAATTTATTCTTATTACATATAACATATATACAATTTATATAATAATATTAAATGCAATTGTTTTATGCATATAGTTAGAGATCAGGCCCACTCAAATATTCCATCTGGAAATACTCCATCTGCCTGCAAGAATCTGCTGGAATGATAATTTGCGCTTGCTCCAAGTCTGAGAATGGCTAAGAGCAGTACCTTTTGTTGAATGAAAGGCTGCTTTGATATTAGGTCTGTTTCAACAGCTGAATCAAGCTAGAGCTTTGTAATTCCATGTGGTTTACAGTATCACTTTAAAACTGAAATGTTATTTGATCAGATTTGAGGATGTTAACTTCCACCTTCTATAGCACTTTATCTGCATCTGACCATGTCCTGCTGAATAACAATTCACTAGAGAACCTGTATCAACCTGAAGTCATTTAAAAAGAAGAATTATGCAAATACTCTCTCTTTATTTGGCTGTGCAGTGAGAGATCTTTCAAAGAAAAGAATAAGATGTAATTTCAACACACTTAGAAGCGATGCTTCCAGGGGAAAAGGAAATCTTTGAAGAAGCAATTTGTAGGCAGAGGTATTGTGCTAGAATGTGTAAATTGATGATTATTTACTAGTGAGCCTGTGAAGGAGAGAGACACATGGCACCTTTTATCAACGGGTGGCTGCTGCACGAGAAGCAGAAATCATGATGTTTTTTACAGTGTCTATTTTCACTTTCATTGCTTGCCAAGGCTGTAATGCTGATCTCTCCAAATTGTTAAACGAGAAGAAATCATTTAACATGGCAGCTCTGCAGAAGCTTGTGTGTCTGTAATGGCATTGCTCTGTAGTGCAGATTATATTTTGAATTATGGATTATTTGAGTTAGATGATGAATTACTGCCAGCAAAACTTGCTATTTGCACCCAACTGAAGGCTGGAAGGAGCTTTTAAGGTCTGAAAGGAAAATCAGTTCTTTTCACCTCTTCATGGGAAGTTGCTCCTTATCTTCGAGGAGAAGTATCAGTGCAGTCATGCTCCCCTTTGTTCATCTTCCTCTCTCCCTTGGAGTCTTACATCTGCCTTTCTCTCTCTCCTGTGGAAGAACAAAGGCAGTGATGAGGCCTTGAATCTCCACAAGTGAAAGCAGGCACCGAACCCATCTCTTGCCCTGCGGGCATGCTTCCTATATCTCTGTATGAGGTTGGAGGTTAGATATCCGTGTTCTTCTGATTGGAAAACAGAAATTGTAAACCTACATATATACAGTGGACTATAAGGTTGTTACAAAGTGAAATAAGAAGCAGCTAAATGAAAACACTTTCTTGAAATTGTAGGAGAGAAATCACCTCTTTACAGGTTTTGCAAGGGTTCTCTCTCTGAATGCTGGATCTCAGGAGAGGACCAGTAGTGGCTCAGACAGTTAAGCTCGAGAATGAAATGTCTATGTAGAGACAATGGCCATAGAAAGAAAACTTGTAAACAACATTAAGTTGCCAGTGGCCAAGGATAGGCTCTTTCTGCTGGCTGCATCTGATTTATGGCAACTAAAGTGGTGCTTTTATATTCACAGCCATGGCATACCTAGGATGGGGAAGCCAGAAGGGCAATTAAGTGGTACAGAGAGCTCCCCAAAGAGGGAAAAAGTTCACTGAAAATTAGTGAAGAATTTTAGGGCAGGGAATGAAATCTCTCCTTATCACAGTATCACAGTATCACAGTATGTTAGAGATTGGAAGGGACCTCAAAAGATCATCTACTCCAATCCCCCTGCCAGAGCCACTCTTATCCCTTGTGCCACTTGCAGATCAAAGTGTAATTGCATGCTGAGAGCTCCAGCGTTTGTGTGCATCAGCTGGGTTGTTAGAAGACATCCTTTACCAAAACATCTGTCCAGGCAGTGTCAATGTGCAAGAGCCCTGCTGTCCCTTGTGACAAGTATGATGAGGAGCCTTTGAAGCCTTTTCTGTTCCAGTCTGGGGATGAAAAGAATGTGTTGCAAGAAGCAGTGAATCAACATCAACACTTCTTGATACATTTTTTTCTTTAAGGGCTTATTAGACTCTTCCTGGATTTGCCCTGAAAGTCTAAGTAAAACAGAAGATCCAAGTTATCACCAGTGCAAGAGACCTTTTCTGCTGTTTTATCTATGAGAAAAGATGCTTTCTTTATGACAGTCCTCTGATGTACACATTCCTGTAGATATGCCACTCTTTAAAGAATGGTCTGTTTGTTGTTTTGATAGCTTCAAAGAGAGACTTTTTTCCTTCTTGGAACAAAGCTCTTCCTTAGCAAGATAAGTACAAAGTGTTTAATAGTGCCTCTCTCTCACTTTCAAGATCTCTTTCTCTTTTTCCCTTTATCTCTGCCTACTCATATGTATTTTAAAGGGGACCTGATACGCTGGTGTCATACATTCACACCAGCTTAACAAATGATGCTGCTTCCATGTAATTAATGCAAAGACACTGATACCATTAGGTCAAATGGACCAGCTCTATCTGAGTTACTGCAAATGTCCCCAGCACAAACCCTCTTTTTCTAAAGGCAGAGAAGGGATATGAGCCATCTCTCTGCTTTTGTCCCACTGGGACCTGACTTTATGGGCTGTGCAAGATGAAGAAACCGAAGGATGGGAAAGGATTGGGGCTTTGCTGCTGCGCTGAATGTGCCAGACTGGGACAACCATGTATATACTAGCCTTAAAGTGCCTGGCACTGGCTTGAACATGAGTGCCAAAAAAGCTCCTGTATGACCAAATAGCCTTTTTTCCAACTGGATTTGCCATCCCACGTTGCCTTTAGTCATTGTGCTTGTAGTAAGCATGGGTAAAGCCCTTCCCAAATCTTTGTTTGTGAAGCCAAGCCATCAATCAATCAAACTTCAAGGCATGTTATTAAGAAAACATACCTGAAATGGTACTTACCTACTGCAAATTGCCAGTCCTCTGTCTACAATACTGCCTCGTAAAAGCAAAAGATGTTTCATGGTACAGCCAGGAAAAAGATGGGGCTGGTGATGGCTTTTCCCTTATGGAGACTGTGAGTTGTCCTGGCACATGTGGTCTTGGTTCTGCATGGGTACTTTGCTTTTCCTTTGCCTGTGTTTTTACACAGCACCTTCCCAGTCTGTGCCTGTCTGTGCTAGGCTTTGTGCTTCACAGGGGAGGGACTTGGCCTTTAGTCTCATGTCTCCAAACTTACAGCATCATAAAAGCTTTGTTTGGAGTGACTTCCACTTCTCCAGGCTCACACGCATTGAGAGATGGCTTTGGACTGGACCATATCTGTAAACACCTGGAAGAACTTAGGCAAATCCTTGTGAAGATATGTGCTCCGTAAGGTGGACGTTATAATGTGACACTAGCTGATCTAGGTCTGTGTTACACATCTTATTCACTATCAGTTTTAGACATCCAAAATTCACTCACCTAAAACCCCCAAATCACATATTTTTGCTTTTATTATTTCAATAAAGATAGTAAAATAAAAAGAAAAATTCTACCTAATGAATTAACATTAAAATGTCACGAGACTGAGATGATTTAATGTGTGCATAATGTCAAGGCATTAAAATGTAAATATAAGTTATATCATCAGATATTTATAAATGGAGCCATTTTAATATAATTGCAGAATACAGATTTTGTAGAATTTCAGAAGTTAAAATGTTTAGTGTTTTCCCCCTAAATTTTGCTAATGATTGAAAAGAATGCTAAATGCTTTTCTTTCAGTGCAACTTTCATTTCTATTCTTAAATCCTGTATATGCAGAGACTGGTTCATTTAAAGTCTTAATCTCCGTATGAAGTCTACTATTGTTACTGGATTATTTTGGTTAGTCTTTAACGCTATGCATTTTTATTTAGCTCTTTTTCTATGGGCTGAAATTTCATTTTTATGCTGTTCTTTTTACAAAGTTTTATAGGGATAGATTCCCCCCCCCCCCCCTTTTTTTTTTCTGGGGACAAAATTCCTCTCTTCGATCAGCACTGCAGATCTACCAGCAGCAGTGCAGAGCTCTATTGCATGTTTCATAATCCACAGGGACCCTTACCGCTGGGTTTTCTCTTGAAATAAACATGGGGTATACTCAGGGCTTCACTTAACTTAGTGGTAAACAGCTGAAGTCATCAGCTGTTAATAACACAGTTGTATCTCTTTGTACAGCATTGAGACATAGACCACACCTGAGTGTACCCATAGCACAGAGTCTAACAGTGGGAAGAAAGCATTCATGTTCTGGTGGTTCTTTCCTTTTCATCCTCTTCAGATCCATTTGGATTGTTTTGTTTTCCTTTTCCCATTTACTTTGATGTCTACTTATGTCTCCTCCTACTACTAAGCAGTGATACTGTGTCAATAAAGTACCCCTCAGCTGAAAGTGAGAAACTTGCCTTTCTCTTCCGCACATCATCTTCAGTTGCTGATTGCACTGGGAGAGGCAATACAAAACATGGTCATTATGAAGTAGTCAGTTGTTTATGTCATTCTTGAGAGTTAAAAATACCAAGTCCTTTTGCTTGGACTGTACTTTCAAAACATTCAGCTATAAAGTGAATGTGAACAGTTGTTGTGAAACTGAAGTTCAGATTTAAGGATGGCACCTCAGACCTTGAAAACTTAAGGGAACTTTCACACGTATTTTCATCCTTGTTACTATTTCTTCATTTTAACATAGCTAAGGGAGAATCCAGAAAAGTTTATCTTCAGATTTAATCAGAATACATTTAAAAATGTCATAAGCAAATGATAAAATGTGAAAGCATCATTTGTAGGTGTTGGGCTGATCTCAGAAATTGTTGGAAGTAATTCTGTGGAGTGGCATAAATTTAATTGAGCATAAGTTTAGTCTAGTTTGCAGGTTTTGGCCTAAAGACTGCTGGTCTCTTGCTCCCATCTTCTGAGGATCTCTTATTATTCCTGGCTGAAACATCTACAAAATTTCTGCATATATATAGTAGTAACAAGATAATATCATTATGTTTGGGATTTTTTTATATATATATTAGATGTTAGTCACCTAAAACATTTGTTTTATCTTACAGATATGAAATTGCACATCTATAACTTGCTATTGTATTGAATAGATTAGATATCAAGGAGGTATTGTAAATGAAGTAGGCTTTGATTATAACTGTACATATGGAGTATCAAGAAAGAACTACAGAAATATTTCTCAGAAAGAAAGAAGTCTGTGTACTGCTTATAAACGGAAGATCTTTTTCATTGTAGTTGAAATAAATATTCTAAATGTGACTTAAATATAGTATTTTTCCATTAAACCAACTGAACGTGAAGCACACCAGAATAAATTGTCGATGTTAGCAAATTCAAGGTGTTTCCTTAAGTCTTGCTGGCACCAAGTTACTTATTTCTGTGAATCTTTAGTGCGCTTCTTGGTGCTGCCACTTGGCCAGGGTCTGAACTGCAGAAATGGGAGAATTAAAAGTGATGAGCTGCACAATGAGACGTTACAGTTAAGTTCTCCAATGGGACCCATAATGGGCTTACATTATTTGTCTTAGCACTAGCTGGGAGCCTTTGATGAAAGTACTGATGAATTATATTCAGCAGGTTTTTTTCACTCCTGAAATAAAACATGAAGAACAGAATGCTTGCGGGTGAAACATCACATAGAGATCTGATAAAGACTGATTCCTATCTAATTTTCCCACCTTTCTTGACCAGTTCTTATCAAGCTTTATTGGGGCAAAGTGCATTGTTTAGAAAAGGTAGATTGTTATTATAGCAGATGGCCATGACATTCAGCTTTTCCCTTTGGGTGCATACGTGTGCATGTACATATTTAAGCTTAGTTTAAGAGGGATAAATACTGTTTACTGCATAATGAAATAAATACTTGTGGAAACCTTACAATGTTTGATAACAACATTCTTATTTAAATAAGTTCTGCAGACTTGGCCCAGTGAAGGTTTCAAAGCTTGGTTCTTGTTTCTGGTGTGTGTTTCAGGCCACTTGGAAGTCTGGACAAGAAGGCAGTAGTAGGTTGCAGGTTATCTTGGATGCAGGGAGCTGAGGAAGTGCAGGACTGCTAAACAAACCAGATAACTATTGTCACTGAAATTGGTAGTATTTCTGTTCCTCCAGTACCTCTTTTAAGCAGATTAAGCCTCTTCGGTTGGGGTTTAGGACAACTTGTGCACTCTTTTAGTGGTGCACATTCATGTGCTCACTTGGTGTGGTGCATTTTGTTTATAATACTCAGAAGAAGTTTGTTTGCTCTGGAATACAATTATTTTTTATAACAGTATTTACAGTTGCTCATCTCTGATACATCGCAGCAGACTGGCATGGTAAATACCAACAGTCCCTGCATTCTGCTTTGCCAAAGAAATAATGTAATAAACTTATTTTATACAAGCTACAAATAGGTGTTTGCTAACCTGTGTTTTTGTTTTTACATGGGTTAATGCTCTGTTGCTATGTTAATTGTTCTTATTCATTTCTTACTAAGTCTTTCTAAGTAAGCAGGGATAATTGCACACAATTTAGAGCATTATAACACAACAAAGTAAATGTCCCTTAGGTTAAAAAGGTTAGGACATTAGCATCAATGCTTTTATTTAAATAATAAAATACACCAAAAGATGTGCAGTTATTTTGTAATGACAGTAAGCTTAGGAAATGTGGTGAATTATTAGGTCTTTTCTGCATGCTTTTTTACCTTACAGGTTCAGGTAATGATACAACAGGAATGGAATTTCTGGTCTTTCTATCAATAACAGCAGAGATTTAAAACAATAATATCAATACTGGCATAAGTTCCCTAATTTAATATTTACTGAGTTTTCCACACAGTAAACCATAGATATACACCCATATATATGTGTATATATATGTATACATATGTATATACACGTATATGTATGTAGCTATAAAAGACCTACATTCATTCATCTCTGATTTTTATTAAAGGTGGAAAGATCCATTGTGTACTAATGAATACTTTCATTACTGATTAAAAGCAAAATTCTGTTATCTTTATTAGAACAGTATATTTGTCAAAACATGTAAGAGCATTCATCGAATAAAATGCTTTAAGGTGTAACAGTCTAAAAGTCTCAAGAAGTTGATTCTGTCACATGCTAAACACACTGGCTCTAAGCCAGAAATGCATTTGAGCCAGTGTTGGACCTCAAGGCTTTCAGGACCACTTGTGTCCTCACAGGTCAGTGCTTTGATGAAGAGGGGACAACAGGGTCAGCATGTTGCAAAGCTGAGCCTTCACTGAAATTGGACTGAATAAGAAATAGGACACACTAAATAGGACTGGATGCAAAAGTGGTTTTGTGAGTAAGATACTGAGGTAGGACAGCAGATTTTAGGTACGAATATATACAATTTGCAGTGCATCTATGTATTGGTGTGTGTCTCTAGTGGGTTAGTTCACTGCATATCAGCGGACTGGAGCACCTCCCGTATGAAGATAGGCTGAGAAAGTTGGGGCTGTTCAGCCTGGAGAAGAGAAGGCTGCGTGGAGACCTCATAGCAGCCTTCCAGTATCTGAAGGGGGCCTATAGGGATGCTGGGGATGGACTCTTCATTAGGGACTGCAGTGATAGAACAAGGGGTAATGGGTTAAAACTTAAACAGGGGAAGTTTAGATTGCATATAAGGAGGAAATTCTTTCCTGTTAAGGTGGTGAGGCACTGGAATGGGTTGCCCAGGGAGGTTGTGAACGCTCCATCCCTGGCAGTATTCAAGACCAGGTTGGACAAGGCCTTGGATGATATGGTTTAGTGAGAGGTGTCCCTCCCATGGCAGGGGGGTTGGAACTTGATGTTCTTAAGGTCCTTTCCAACCCTAACTATTCTATGATTCTATATCAAGCCCAGGGCCACAGTGCCTTTGTTACTGCTACTGCACAGTCTAGCTGCATTAGGGTTTATTACTGCTATTATGTACGTTTTGCATCTTCTAACTACAGTCTAAACACATGCCCTAGGTTTGGCTTCCAGCTGTATTTGGGATGGCCCATGGGCTGGCCTGACTAATCTTTGCAATTCTTCAGTTCTCCTGCAGTAATGAGAGCATCAAGTAGGAGAGAGGAAGGCTGTGTTGTTTAGGAAATCTTTGGATGCTGTAGGGATGGATGTCAAGGAAATACTATTTGAAGAGTTAGATTCTTAGTACATATGTTTGGTAATGTGCATTGTACTAAAATGTGGCAGAATGTATTTTTATTAGTTTTTGATATAATAAAAATATGAAAATATAAGAGAAGTTTACTTTCACAGATAGTAACAGAAAAGCCCCAGAGCTATTTTTCTTACAGTGTGTAATTCAACAAGGATTAAATGGGAGTTTATCCACATTTGATTTTTTTCAGTAAATGTGATAAAGTTTTGACATTTTTAATGTTTTAATTTATAGGCAGAGAGCATATTTGATAATATTTTTCCCTCTTTATGAAAAAGAGTTTCTGAGTGAATACATAATCTAAATTCAGGTTGATCCCTCAAATATCACCCCCCCCTTGGAGAAGCGGTGTTCTGCCAGATTCCAGTTTATGCCAGGCTTACTGCTGGCATTATAGTTTCAAAGGTGAAGCATGGCCTCCCTGATCTGAATGCTGGTCGATGAGAAAATGAACATGAGCCGGCTTCAGTGTGCTCTTGCAGCCCAGAAAGGCAACCATATCCTGGGCTGCATCAAAAGGAGCGTGACCAGCAGGTCGAAGGAGGTGATCCTGCACCTCTACTCTGCTCTTGTGAGACCTCACCTGGAGTACTGTGTGCAGTTCTGGTGTCCTCAACATAAAAAGGACATGGATCTGTTGGAAGAAGTCCAGAGGAGGGCCACAAGGATGATCAAGGGACTGGAGCACCTCCCGTATGAAGATAGGCTGAGAAAGTTGGGGCTGTTCAGCCTGGAGAAGAGAAGGCTGTGTGGAGATGACATAACAGCCTTCCAGTATCTGAAGGGGGCCTATAGGGATGCTGGGGATGGACTCTTCATTAGGGACTGTAGTGCTAGGACAAGGGGTAATGGGTTAAAACTTAAACAGGGGAAGTTTAGATTGCATATAAGGAGGAAATTCTTTCCTGTTAAGGTGGTGAGGCACTGGAATAGGTTGTCCAGGGAGGTTGTGAATGCTCCATCCCTGGCAGTGTTCAAGGCCAGGCTGGACGAGGCCTTGGATGATATGGTTTAGAGTGAGGTGTCCCTCCCATGGCAGGGGGATTGGAACTTGATGATCTTAAGGTCCTTTCCAACCCTAACTATTCTATGATTCTATGATTTCCCAATTGTCATTCTCTAGATAGATAGAATGGAATTTGGTACCATCATTACCAAAAACACAGTTACAGAAAACAAAGTAGGCAGGAATAGGATTTAAAGAAGAATTTATTTTTAATTTCAGTGTTTTTGTGTGTGTTTGTGGGGATTTGGAGAGGTTTTTTTAAGATTAAATGCAAAGTTTCATTGCCTTTTTAATCTATGAAACCTTTTCTAAACTATTTGGCATGTTCTAGTTTACAAGTTTTCCAGAGAAAGTAATTTTGTATTTAAAACCCCTTAATTTTATCACACAGTGAGAAGTAATTGATTTCTGGCTGTTTTTTTTGTGAAAGACCAAGTTACTTTCTTACTTAACTGTACATTTTATTGTTTATAAACCACTGTAAGAAAGCTCAACAGAACACAAAAAATATTCTTAGATGCTTTTAAAAAGTACACAGAAAATTAAAATTTACAGTTATTAGTTTTGCTAAGAAATACTGTCAGTGACCCAGTAATTCCAGTCTCGATGACAAATGAGCCCGGATTATCCATGTACTTCACAGCAGAAACTCTTTAAACCAATTCTTCCTTGCAAGACTCCCAGCACCGTTTCTTGGAGCAGGATTTTGCTTGATGGCAAAGGATGGGCTAAAGGGAGGGCTGATTCTCCATCACCAGCCCTGGTTGCATGGAGCACATCCCTCTTTCCTTTATCATCTAACCTTGTTCTGTCTTCCCTTTTAGAGAGAGGTTGTGATTCAGGGATAACAAGTCACTTGGTTTAGGGCTTAACATGAAGACTTTTATATAGCTCAGGCTACCAACGCATTTATCATTTAAGAAATAGCATACATATACAGAATTGCAGTGTACATGTTTTACAAACAGCTCTGAGAAATAATAGGTCACTTTTGGGGTTTTCCAAGCTTAATAACATCTTCTTTTTGTCTGTCTTGCTTATGTGAGCCGTTCTGCTGTACCATTGTGTCTTTCTTGTTTTGACATTTGGGGATATAAATTTTTTGTTCCATTGTATTGCATCAAGAATACTTTTAGGAGAATTAATGAAATTGAACAAGAACTACAAAATATTAAAAAAATCAGTGGTATTAAAAACTGGGACATTTTTGAAGGCTTTTTAGTATATAAAAGTACGCAGAAACAAATTCTGCTGGATGACAAAAGATCATCTTATTCTCTATCAAGGACAATGATAGAACAGCAATCTTGGACAGATTTGATATGCTTTGAAGAGCAAAGACTGTTATCAGCAGGAATTCAAGATAAAGTTTACTGTAGAAAAGCCTTACTGACAAACTTAGCAAACATCAGCACTTTCTATGCCAGGATATATAAAATGAAGTGATGAAGCAGGCAGCAGAAGGCTAACATTAGAGGATGCTGAAAGAGAAAGCTCCTTTTCACACCCTAAAATTAAGAGGGTTAATAGGGTTTATTGGAGGAAAAAGTAGATCTCATCTCCATATAAATGAGATAAAAAGGAAAGCAATATTTCATAAAGCCTTATGTCTGCAAATTGTAGCCAAGGGACCAAGTCAGTCTTCTAAAGAACACTAGATTTTCTTTAAGCCACACACAAAAAAAGAAAAAGAAGAAGAAATCAGGCATCCTTTTGATCAAAATTCTCCACAGCAGATTACCTCTGAGTGATAAATGAACTCCCAGAGAAGATGAATGAATGGTGTGAACCCCTGTATATACTATTCACTAACTGCAGAAAAGATCTTAATTCAGCTGAAAGGAACTCTGTCTTGGAGCCCTGTCAAACTAAAGAGGCAGAGCATGGATGATTACATTCAGCATCTGAGAAACTTCAGTGTAATTGAATCAACCATGTTATACTTAACTGCGGAAAAGATCAGAGGAGAAAGTGAGAGGTGCAAGGTAAAGAGACCTCTTTTTCACCCTTGATGGCTAGACCGGAGGGGGGAAATGGACTCTGCTTTGATGGAGAGGATGAGGAGGTGGGGATGATTTAGAGAAATGATGGGGAATGGACAGTGAAGGTGAACTGGTAGAGAAGCAGGTGTTGAAGCTGGCACAATTGGAAAACCTATCAAATAAAAAGCTCCAAAAGCTGTCACAAGAAACATGTATCAGGACTGAAAACTGCTTTGAACCCAGACCAGTCTGACCAGACATCTTCAACCGGAGCAGGAAAATACTTTGCTATAAGTACAGAATTGTAGCTCCGCTGACTTAATAAGAAAAAAATTCTCATGCTATAGCATGCACTGTATTCCCATTGAATCCAGTAGTCATTTTGCTTAAGAAATTTACCATGGAAACTAGCTCACTAATCCTAGCAGAGTGCCAGCAGACTAATGAAGACAGACGGAGAGTGAAAATGAGAATGAAAAGGAGAAACAGCTGACTGAAGGCAGAGGTACAAGATAGCTGTGTCTTTAAAAGATTCCTGTGTTTGCTCTTTGCACTAAGCCAACATTTCCCTTTTCCACAGTTGCCAGAGAATGGTTTTCAGTCAAGGAGAGACAGTCAAAAATGCTGTTTGCAAACAGACCCCTTTACTGGCCTTTGATTCCTGGTCTCCTATTCCAGACTGCACAGTTCACTGGAAATTCGAAGTAGATGGTGTTGTTTGAGGATGTTAATTAGCTGACCCCTCTTTCCTTCCAGATTAAGTAGTGATGGGTCAGCATCAAAACTCCATGTCCCGTATTCTCTCAGCTGCCTTTCCTAGTTTGGTTAAAAAATATGGTTCAGGGGAAGCTGGTCCCTGCCTGGGGTCCATTACAATCTCAGAGGCACTGCTGGAGAAACTGGGGTTTAAATCTGATCTAAGTTCTCTTGCATAACTAATAGAGAGATAGTGGAGTTCCCAAAAGGCTTTTATTAGGATTATGTGAATTGCTTTTTATAGGGTCTACAAGGGGTGAATAGTGTAGACTTGAGACCTAAAAGCTAGGACAGATGAGTCTTGAGTCCAAGCCTCAGATAGAATCATGGATGGGAGGGTGGGGGACTCTTCAAGTCCCAGATGATCAGATTGGTTTTAGGATGCAGCCTGGGTGTATCTTTCCCCTTGGGCACTTCTATGGCACAGGGGCAACCTGCCCTGCCCTCATCTCATAGGTGGCAACAGAGCACTGTCACAGCCCGCTGCAGGGTCATGCTTTGAGTCATTGGGTGGCTTCTGTAGAAATTACTTTGAGATTACTCTGAGTGTTAAAAGAGGACTGGGAGCAAAGGGTGTTGTGAAGTAAACATGCTTCATGTTATTCAGAGGCAAGCTGGGATATATTTTCCACTGAGTGGTAAATCTATGAGGGAATGGGTTGTAATCTCTTCCTAATAAGCATAACTCTTAAGGCTGTTTGACATGGTTTCTTGTTAGTGATGTGTTAGAAAACTGTTCACCACTTTGTGGTTGTGATTTGAATTTTTGTATGCAGATTTTCCATGTTTCTCTTCCTGCACTGGTTTTAGTGAAATATAGGACGGAAACCAAAGCCCCTCCATTCCTTTTCATGCTTAACTACATGCAATCAAGTACTTTCGAAACCTTTATTGCAAGTTTTAGCTATATAAGAATCTGACAGAGAATCTTGGATTCATCCCGTAATTCCTGCTGTAAGTGGAAAATAACAATGGGTGCTGGTCATGTATCAGAGCTCAGGTAATGGTATATTCACTACTGAATTCCAGCTGCTTTCTTACATTTGGGAAGAGCAATGTACCCAAAAGTGAAATTTAAGATAATGTTGTATAGCAATATAAAACAGCTGTGAAGCACTATTGAATCAGGAAATTGCTTTCTAATCTGTTGTGTGTTCTTTTTCTGTTGTACATAGAGCTAGTGAAAATTTCTGGACAAATTATCTAAGGGAAAAAGTCCCTTGCTTGAAAATATAAAATTTGTCAACAGAATTCCTGAAACTTTAGAAAATCCAAACAACAAAACCCTCAAGAATTACAATTTCCTGGCTTTCTTTTTTTTATTATTTTTTTGTCTTTTTCTTCTTTGTTGCTGTTAAAGTGGGATAAAAGTAGGTAAATGAGAACTTAATAATTGAATTATTTTCATCTACACAAAGTTTACTCAATCTTTGTGCAGAACAAAGCTGATTTTTAATTAAATATTAACAAATTGCCATTGAAAGCATGTCCTACTTCTGAACTGGTTTTAACTAAGAGTATGGAGTGGTTGCTGTTGAAAACAGCCACATTAGCTCTGTTTGGCTACTTATTTTGTCTGACCTAATGGTCAGCATTACCGTGTATCCAAAATCACAACCTTTGGCATCTGCCTGATGCTACTACATAATGCTACTTCAGGAAGAATGTTTTTCTCAACAGGTATTTAAAACCTCAAGCTGAGTTATAGTGTGTCCCTCATTTCTCTAGGCCAAAAATTGTCTTGGGTTTTGTTCTAGTATAAAACATAACATATACAGAAGACACAATCTCTGAGGTGCTGAAGTAAACTTGAAGTGCAGACCCTCGTACCTGTGGTTTTCACTGGATTTGCTGTGACCAGATCCTAATCTAATGTCTGCTGTGCACCCAAATTTATTTGGTCTGGGACTGGACTGTCCTCATCTCCTTTCTTCCCCTTTGCCACAACCCTGGTGTTTGAAAATATTGTTTTTGCCTTTAATAATACCTTGGAGCAAACAGGACAAACGCCTGTTTTCAAGATGTTCAGGCGCATCCTGAGAGCATGTCAGGTAAATGAGGCTGTTTATGAGAGGTCTGTTATAGCCAGTTCAATAGTATGTAATTTAAGACTATGTTTTAGACTAAGGGTGGGGACTTTCATGTAGTAGGTTAATACATACATGACCTTTAGCACACCCTGACCTTCCTCAGCCTGAGATAATGTTCCATAACAAATTTATTGTGTCGGGGAGATGATTTGTCAGCCAGCAGAAGTAACTGGTAAGAACAAAAGGGAGGAGAGACTGAGAGGGGTCTGCCAGTTGGGAAAGCTCCTTTATTTATTCTCTGCATCGAGATTGTAATTCTTTATGTGCAATGTCTGAATCCTCACCTATGCTGTCGCTGATAGCTAATGGATACTTCTTGCTTTACTTGTCTTACACCTGGTCTTGTAGTTTGTCCCTTTACACTATAAGCTGGAGAGAGCACAGAACCTTGTCTGCTTGGCTCTGCCTGCCTGCTGCCCAACAGCAGCTATATTTACAATGCTGCGTAAGTTAATAGGTAATAATTCATTCATAAATCAAATTCTCTTTGGTCAGAAGCTTGGCAAGCAATATGCAGCTTCAGAGAATTTCTGCACAAGAAATTCGGCATGAATTGAGATGTGTATATCTATTCTGATACTGAACTCTTTGCAAAGCAGGGTGAGAGTATCTGAGGTTTTAAGTCACTTTATTGCACTGTATTTATTTTCTCTGTTTAGTCATCAAACAAGGATGTGTTTTACAACCATTACCTTATACTATTTTTTAAACAGAACTGAGCAGGGAATATGCCTAAAGAAAGAATTTCTAGTGAATGTTTACTTGACTGAAAGTGGCATTGTCAATGGTTATATTTCCTTTTTTCAGCTCCTTTGTGAATATTTATAGGCCTCACCTTTTATCTAAATGCATTAGAAATTTTATGGAAAATGACCTTTGAAGAAATGCATTCGGTTGCTTTAGGACTTGCAGCCATCCATGGAAGCACAAACTGGAACACGAGGTTGCTGAAGTGACCTTGTGTGTTCAATGAAACTATCACTCCAATCTGCACTGGACTTCTGAGTATGAAAATTTGTAACTAATGAGCCACAGATAAACTGCAGTACTAATACAGCAAATAGAGTTATCAGCAAGAAATACAGTAGAGCAAGCAGTGGTAAGGTTTTGGGGTGCTGTACTGTTTTCTCTTGCCCCCTTTCTACCTTACCACGTTTTTCTCTTCCCTTGGCAAAACATGAGCAAGAGAAGGCAATGAAATAATATTTACTGACACAACACCTACTGGTTTTGGATTCAAACAACATAATTTTTGCATAGGGTTTTTACAATCATTGAGATTTTATTTTTTGAAAAAGATTTAATACTTAAGTTATAAATATTTCACCATCTATTAGCAGAACAGTATTTTCCATTTTTTTTCCTCATGGCATCTACACCCTTATGGTCATATCAGCTGCTATGAATACCTCACTTTACACAGCTCTTTGCATCACGTTTAAAACATTGTAGATATGACAGAGAATGAATTGCCTGTCTTAATTCTTTTGCAAAGGACAATGGTATTAATTTAAGGATCAAGTTCACCTATACTTTTATGAAATTAACTCTGAAATTATATGTCTGCAAATATAATGCTGATCTTACTGAGTAATACTGCTGCTGAGCACATTAATAAATTATTGCTGTCTCCTATGATTACAATAAAATATTTTAAAATGAAATCCAGAGATGTAATTAAATTAATGAACTCAAGGAGAAATATAAAGCTATAGGATGTAATAGTGTAAAAGGCTATCTCATGGTTGTGTGAGCCTTTTGAGTATCAGATGGGTTTTCATTATCAAGAGATCTGAATTCTTTTAAATCCCACATTGACATTAAAGGCAGGATACCATGAAAGTAATACTTGCTATTAAGATACATATATATTCCAGAGCTAAAATAAGATTCTAATTCTTGGACAAGAATTTCAAGTTCAGAGATCTCATCCCTGTTTTTCAATGCATTCTTCTCTCTTAGTCCCATTTTATGAAGTTCACCCTCCGATTCCTTCTTTCCAGAGTCCTTGGAAGTGTCAGAAGTGACATTGAGAGCTGCTGCGAAGTGGTATGAATAACACTATTTGTGGAATTCAGTTTCTTAAAACGTAGAGCCTTTGGGAGCAATAGGCCAAATATAAGTCTAATGGGGTTACAATGTATTGCAGCATTTAGGTGTTCAGATACAAAGAACCTTTCTGAGTAAGACCACTACTGAAGTCCTTCCTTGGAGCATCTTCCCTTGAATGATACTAGATTTTTGCTATTGTTAGCAGCAGGAATAGTTTAATGCATTAAGCATATGAGCCCAAATAAAGGGGAACAAATAATTTTTATGGTTTTATTTTCATTGGTACAAGTCCATGTATTTGAAGGGCTGAGAATTTGGTACAGGGGAGGATTGTATGGTGTCAAATTGATCTAATGCCTACTGTTTCCTTATGGTAGTGTCTTCCTGGCAAATTCATCTTATAATTGTCAGTGTTGATTGCCTTTTTTGGTCAAATGTTGTTCTATTGTTCCCGAAAAATAAGAAGAATTTTTACAAGCTCTTTATTCCTTAAACAGTTTTCCAGTGCCCTTTGAAATACTTTGGTGTGTTATATGAGTGATCATACATGAAATATCCACAAAGCAAATCAGCCACTGTGGTTCAATACCATCTTAATTGAATTGTCTATTTATTTAAATTGAAATAGTCAATTGCAGGGGTATATTTGCCAAGGCAGCTCAGCTTGTAAACCAAATTTATTCTGTATCTAACAGAAAGAGTCCTGCATAAAATTACAGAGCGAGGAGCCCCAAGTGTTAGATGTGCATCTTTCCCTCAGCCGACTGTGCCTTTAAATTGGTCTCAGAGAAAGAACAGTGCATTTATAATTTAGCTTGTCCTGAAGGAGAACTCTTCTCTGTGGGAGGATCCTCTTTAATTACAACTTCACAGTAATAAGATGAGAAATGAGCAAGCAAGAAAGTACTGCTGGAATGAGACATGATAAATCAGTTTGTCCAGGAAGCACGTTTATACCAGATCTATCACCACATTCAGCACGGCGCTATCTTTCTTATTTTAATAAGGAAATCTCATGAAGAAATTTTAATTGCATACTATTAGGTGAAAGTCAATGTCCCATAATGAGCAAAATGAAACCTGCATTTTTTCTTCTTTTATCTTCATGCTTTGAGTTCCCAAGGATTAACACAAAATGATTTGCCCTTAAATTGCACCCTTTTTTTTGTGTGTTCATTTGTCTGAAGGATGTAGATTTTAGGTAATTTAAAAGGCACCAAAGCCTTTGCTGTGTGCTTCATGCTTGCAAGTTGGGAGTCAGAGGGGAAAAAAATTCCAATTTTCAAAGTCTCCTATTGTTAAGGGTGACTGAATGGCAGCCTGCAATTATATGATTTCAATGTAATTCATTCAGTAGGGAAGAGGTTGGTTCATAGATGCCTGGCTTAAAAGATTGGCATTGCTGTGTGATTAATTTCCAAACTTTGGAGGTATTTTCAACAGCGTACAATGGAAGCATGTGACAGTGACATTTTCTGGATTTCTGCTAGGATTGCTTTATAATTGAAGTGCTAGGCTTGTGGAGATCACATTATCATTGGAATTTCATTTTTCATCAGCTGAGTGTATGTTTGTGTGTTTATATGTATTGAAAATACATAAAAATGCATCCAGAAGTATACTTGTGCATATGTGTGTGTGAGTGTGCACGCATGTGATGTGTGGAAGTGTACAGGGAGGTTTTATTATGCAGATGTCTTTACAGTGTACTTGTATTTGCTCCTTTCATGTAGATTTTTGAGAATTACTTTTTTTTCCCTTTCACATGGGAAAAGTAATGATGAGGTTTATTTTTAAGATATTAGTAATTTAATGCTTGATTTAGGATATATAAGTGAGTATTTGTTTTGTGAATGAATGAAATTTGTGAGTTATAATTATAGGCAAAAATTGCTCTAATGGGCAACTGGGAAGTGCCTTCTATGCAGTGGTGGGGTTTTTGTCCATTATTTGTTATGTTCAGTGGATATATAGAATCATAGCATGGTTTGGATTGGAATGGACCTTTAGATCATTCAGTTCCAACCCCCTGTCATGGGTTGGGACGCCTCACCTTAGACCATGTCACCCAAGTCTCTGTTCAACCTGGCCTTGAATGCTGCAAGGGATGGAGCATTCACAGCTTCCTTGGGAAACCTGTTCCAGTGACTCACCATCCTCACAGTGAAGAACTTCTTCCTTATATCTTACTTGAACCTTCTGTATTTAAATTTGAACCCATCGCCCCTTGTCCTGTCACTACAGCCACTGATGAAGAGTCCCTCTCCAGCATCCTTTTTTCAGCATTCAGATACTGGAAGCTGCTCTGAGGCCTTCACACAGCCTTCTCCTGTCTAGGCTGAACAGCCCCAACTTTCTCAGCCTGTCTTCATATGGGAGGTGCTCCAGATTCCCTAATTATTTACATTTAAAGCTGTGCCAAATCTTTGTTATCAGACCTCAAACTACATGAGCCTTGCCTGCACAGAAAAGAGCTGAAATGAATCAGAAATTCAAACAAGAGTGTTTTCAACTTCCCACCCAAAGAAAGGGGCACTGCATTTCTACCACAAACGACAAAGAAATTGAGGCCAACACTCCAAAATTTAAATCAAAAAGTAGTATGTGTATCCTTTGCCTCAACTGATTTTCCTAGTATAGGGTTTATACTGCAAGATTTTTACATAACTGTAGCAACCAGAGTCATCCTTTAAGAATAGATATTTTTTTGCTATGTGTTTGCTATATAGCAAAAAATATGCTGTATGACTCTGGAGGAAATTCTTTCCTATTAGGGTGGTGAGGCACTGCAATAGGTTGCCCAGAGAGGTTGTGAATGCTCCATCCCTGGCAGTGTCCAAGACCAGGCTGGATGAGGCCTTGGGTGATATGGTTTAGTGTGAGGTGTCCCTGCCCATGGCAGGGGGGTTGGAACTTAATAATCTTAAGGTCCTTTCCAACCCTAACTATTCTATGATTCTATGATTCTATGATTCTATGATGTGAGTTTGAGGAAGGATACTACACTGAGAAGGGAACCTGGAGTTGAAGCTGTCAGTGCCAGCTGGAGCTTTTTCTAGCTGAAGGTCTGATAAAATGATATTTGTCAACAAAAGGAGATCAGCTGTTACTTTTGTTGGAAAACTCACACCAGTTTCGGAAGAGAAGTTTCTTATGGTTAAGATCCCGGGGTTGGATCCATATTCTTTGGGTTTCATGAAACCCTGTGAAAGTCTTAGGTTTCAGAAACACTTTTGAAGTCATAGCAAACAAATACCCCCCTCTAAATGTAGATGGTTCCTTCTTGAAACCCAATCTGAACTTCAGACCAGAACAAAATGTCTTGAGCAATGGCACAAATGAAAGGGAAATGAGTAAAAAAGGAAGAAGTTAAACAAGTATTTTAAATATTTCTCTTGTAGGAAAGATTTTTGAGTGCTTGCAGGTTTTGGGTATATAAACTGTATCCAGCACTAGTCTGATGGTCTGTGTTGTTGGCTTGAAAATGGGGGAAAAATAAAAGTCCTAATAAGGATTTTTCCCCAAAAGCTGCGAAAAAAAGCACTGGAGTGCCCAGATAAAAACTGGAGAGGGATTTTTTACAAGAGCATGTAGTGATAGGACAAGGGGGAATGGCTTTATACTGAAAGAGGGTATATTTATGTTAGATATTGAGAAGAAGTTCTTCACTCTGAGGGTGGTGATGCACAGGAACAGGTTGCCCAGAGAAGCTGTGGCTGCCCCATCTCTGGCAGTGTTCAAGGCCAGGTTGGATGGGGCTTGGAGGAACCTGCTCTAGTGGAAGGTGTCCCTGCCCATGGCAGGGGGTTGGAACTGGATAAGCTTTAGGGTCCCTTCCAACCCAAACCATTCTGTGATTCTATGATTCCATGGTTTTGTCTTGTGATGAGCGGCTGCTTTAGTCTGTGTATGGCATCTCTTCTTCAAGCTTGTACAGCACCCTCATGCATTATATAGGTTCCTTGTTTAGCTAAAAGACGTAGGAGCTCAGCGAGGGTATTGACATCTCTATTCATCTGGGTCTCACTGTGTTTTCAAAGTAACCCTCTCCTCAGGATGGGGTCTTTAGAAGGCCAAAGTATTATAGGGTTAGAGATTGCTTTTGGCATTTCAGTAAACCAGGGTCGTTTTCAGAGTGAACCCAGCATCACTGCAGGAAAGTGCTGGGGAATGTGCAATAACTGGGAGCCAGTGTTATGAAAAGACAAAAGCTGTTATAAATGTCAGATTGCCTGTCTGGTCTTGGTGGATGCAGGCAGCAGAGCAGAGGAGGGGATGGAAAGGTAAGGATAGGGAGGCTCACATGGGTTGTATTTCCCTCCCTCGGTGAAAGGTGGGCTTTTGTGATGGACACACTCCATGTGGGAGAAATTCTCCTCTCAGTATGAAATGATTGTCTATTTGTTCTGCTTGTGGAGCTCCCATTATTGCCGGTGGGACTCACGGAAAGAGTTCTGAGTGCAAAGCCAAGAGCAACTGTGATTCAGAGATGAGCAATTTGCCCCATAACGTGAAGGCAGTTTTATGAGCTGTTTATTCAAGTTGCTTTATGCTGAAATTGAAACTCTTTGAAAACGAGCCAGTTGTACAGTCACCTGGTCCCACTGCCTTACACAAGCACCACCTCTTTGGTTTTCAATTGCACACTTTCTGGGATGCTAGGGATACAGGACTGCGAAGGGCTTACACCATAAGAGCAGACCATTGATATCAGAAGAAATGAAATTTCATAATACTTTTCATAGAACGTAATTCCTTTCTCACAACCATTTCATTTTGGTAATTTTCAAGGAATTTTAGTGTTCAGAAATATCTGTTTACAGATAATTTCAATTTTGTTAAGAAAATACTCAAAATAGGCTCATGATATGAAATAAGTGATAACAAGAGTCTGTGATTTCTCTCATGATAGGGAAGAAAGGGGTAAATAACAGGCTTTTAGTAATTTTCTGTGAAAGCAAACAGATTAACACCCTCTCCCATTGTATTAACTCCATGACAAATAATGGCTAATTGTCAGTGATACCGGGTGTTTATATGTGATTTCATGCCAGACTTGGTGTATTTTCTATAACACACAGAAAAGGCAGATTTTTTGCTGTTTGTTGTAAGTTTTTTTTATTATTTTCTTAGAGATCAATTCACAAAATAGTGCATGTTCAAGTTGAGACAAACAGCTAAAAGCTTGTCTCATAATGACAGTTACTGACATGAAGAAACAGAAACTCTGCCCATTCTCCAAGACGAGACAGAATAAGGATGCACGAGGAATGAGGTTGGATGATGTGTTAAAGAAGAAACTAAACAGAGAGACGGTGATACCTCCAGTATATGGGATAAATAGAGGAATTTTACCAAATCTTCATGCACGAAACATGTAGAATATGCAGCTCTTAACTCAAGTAACTATCTCATGTTGCTAATCACGATAACAGAGAAGATATTTGGAATGATTCCTGACAAAAAGAGAAATGTTCCAAGCTATGATTACACAATATTTGTATTTAACTATGTCACAGAGACGCAAATGGACTGTTTTCATTTAAAAGAGTAAGACCAAAGGAAGTGGGTACCATGCAGTAGCTGTTGGGTGGCATAGATGTCACAGGCTATGAAGACACCTGGACTCGGTCCAGTTCCTGTTCTGTGCCACCAGCTGAAAAGCTGTCTCTTGTGCCACCACCTATTTCCAGAGTGTCACAGGGATGTTAAGCTCCATAAGGCTCTGGTTGTCTTTCTCACTGTCTCTCTGGTCCAAAGAACATCCTAATCCAGTCAAAGAGCAAAAAGGAGACTTGTGCTAGCTGTGCCTGTGTTTTCAAATGCACTGTCAGGTGGGGCTTACTCTGCTGCAATTGAGCTTGATAGAGGTTTGCCAGGGTGCATAGTTTAGGCAAACAGAGCTGCTCAGAAGAAATCCTCCCTTTGTAATACATACTGGAATTTTATTGACTTGCTAACTAACTGAGCATCCTTGTGATCCAATGTGTAGCCATTTACAGAGGCTGCTTCTTAGTTATTTTCATCTCCAGTTCTACATTCAAAGTTAAAACTCAGTGTGGACGTGAACCACTCTGTTTAAAGTATTTGTTGCTTCCCTAGACAGTACAATTTCCTATTTTTAGGAAATACACCTCTTGCTGTAGATATCCTTTAACAGAGAACCGTAGGTGAACAGTACTACACACTAATATAGAAAAATTTAAGTGACTTTCCCTTAAGACTTACACTGATTTCTCTTTTAAAAGTTTTGAATTTGTTAAAATTACGATTAATTCGAATGTGTAACTCTTGGATGCACTGCCTCTGGAATCTATTGAAAGCCTGTGCGGCTATGTGATAATCAGCAAAACTCTTTCACAGTAGTAGGTTCATTTTGTCTTACAGCAATGCTTGAAAGAAAATCACTGTTACGTGGTACATGGTCCAGAGCTCATGCTGAACATAGTTAATGCATGTATGTAAGATGGAAGATCTTATGTTTTAAATCCATGTGTATTGGTTGCCTGTACGTAGGGGATTCTGCTGAGTGCAGAAGGTGCTTGTTTCTAGGGGAAATTACCTGTTTTGCACATGTAACAATTTTAGTGGTCCATGGATTAGTAATCAGATAATCATGCCGCAACTTTGTTCTTACAATTTCAAAGCAATGTCACCAAATTCCTGTAACTATTATGCTTTCAATGTGCTTTGGAGGACTTGGTTACATTGAATAGTGTGAATACATTATTCTTTTCACCTAAAAGGATTTATTCAGGATCAGAAACATAAGGACTGTGAAATGGTTTAGAACCAAATCTTTCCTTTCCCCAGATTCAGAGGTTTTAGGGTTTTCTGCACCATCTGTGTGTATCATGTGGAAATACATTGATGATTTCAAGAAGCAGAACAAGGTGTTAGCAAAGGTCATAAAGGTATTTCCATATGATAAGGAAGCTGCTGCCCTTAAATCTGTAAACAAGGACATTCAATCCTGGCTGTAAGTGGTAACATAAAAAAAACAGAAGGTGAAAATAGCGGATTTTAACAGTGGGAAAAGGTCTTTAACCAAAGCTGAAGAATTAATTCATGTCTTGATTATGGCGGCACTTGTAAGGGTGAGCTAACATCTCCAGAGTGAATAGAGGTTGCTTCCCTGAAGGGTTCTTGACTCAACAATCTATCCACACACCTTCTGTACCCACTTTCTCAGCTTGGTGACCCACTGAATGCAGTGATGAAAACCTGGTGTTATTTGACCTTTTCATCTGATTAAAATGCTTGGTGCTGGGCTTAGCTGAGTTTGGATACCACCATGGCATTTTGAATTCAGGATGACTATATAATATCAATTAAAATGACAGTGACAGGGCTTTTCTTGTACAACTCTTTAATACAAGCTGTAAGACACAGAGGGGCTTGGTGGTTTCTTTGTGGCTCGTTTCTTTCCTAGTCTCTGTATTTTCAACTAAGGGGACATGGTCCCCTGCCAGTAGATGCAGGCTATTTAAATGCTCCATTGGAGAGGGATTAAAGTTTATGCAAGGTCACTGGGGATGTGATAATTATAATCACAGGTTTTTGGCTCCACAATGACAGCCATTTGTTATTTTCGCTCGAGTAATTCCTGCAGCTTGGAGCTGTTGACAAGCGTGCACTGATTTACTGGCCCCCCCAGGTCCCAAGGCAGTGTCCGCTCTGAAGTCTGACACCTCTGCCTGGCTCCTGCTGCTTTCAGTATCTTTTCTGCTGCGAGCTGCAATACCGACTGAAAATTGGAGAAAAATATTGTGTTAGTTTATAATGGGATCAGAGAGAGAGAGACCTGGGGTTGCTGAGTTTGTTACTACTCTGCAGCTTCCCCACTCCCCTTCTGCAGCTGAGCATTTGTTTCTGTGTTGTGAGGGGATTAATAAACTACTGAGGTGATTTACAGTGTAAGACCATTGGAGTATTTTTGCGGTGGAGAGGCCTTGAGAGCTTGGATGCAAAGATCCAGAGAAAAAAAATCCATTCTTTTGAGAAACAGATCTCCCTTCCATCTCTTCAGCCTCCTCATCTCCCTTTCCCTTTCTTTTTGATTTATGTTGCCTTATTTTGTTTGTTTTTGCAATCAGAGGTAAGAGCATTTTAATATATATTAAATGGTGATAAATTGAGAATAGCTGATGGGTTAGGGCCGATATGGCATTTGTCTTTATGGGAGAGGAGATTGATAACTCATGAGTGGCGTGAAAAAATCAAGCAAAATCACTTAATAGGGAATCTATTTTTTGGAAGAGCATTTTTCTTTTGGGCAGTTGCATGACTGCCATGATAGCTCTTTGTATTTGTTTATTCAGCTTATCTGTACTTTTCCTAGGCCTCCAATTTCCTTGCTCCTTTCCCTCTCTGAAACACCCTAACCTTCCCAAGTTGCATTTAATACATTAAATACGTGACCTTTCTCTCTCCCCTGCTGAACTTTCAGCATCAGTTGGTTCCTTGTCTACAGTACAAACTTCCTTTTGCTCTTTGTGAACACATTCCACAGTCTACATCTGGTCCACCATCTGAGCTATCACTTTTGAGAACAAACCAGGTAGGTCCAGGAAACTTCCAGATGTCCCCAGAAGAAATGATGGCAGGTGAGCAACTGGGAAGCTCAGTTTAATGTCAGATGAACATAAAGACTTTATAATTTTCCAGAAAGCCTTGTCTAAAGCTTCCAGAAAGCTGCTCTTGCTGAGGCATGGCAGTTTCCTCCAGCCCAGCACTGCTATGGTGAACTGAAGTTGGATTTGTTTTTGTTGTTTCTTTCTTACTGCTTTACCTCAGGCTTGCTGCTGCCTCTTTCTTGGAGCATCTGGAGCTTTATGTAAGATCTCACCCACTTACCTGCATGCATGATCAGTACTGCTCAGAGGAGCTGGCACAAAACACTCCATTCTCATCAGCCACCTCAAATTTCCCAGAGCTACCTTGCTCTCAGTTGTTCAGAATCACATTATAATCTGCCTTTCTTTATGTAAGATATTTCCATGAGTGCTGGGACAAAGAAGTGATGGGCACCTACAAGCTCTGGTAGCAGACCTGGTATGGACTGATTGCAGGTGTGGTATGATTTCAACATCTCTGTTTTCTCAATGAACTAAGCAAATAAGAAAGTCTTTCTAGACATCCCTGAATAACCAGTGTCCTATCTTCAAGTCCCACCATTACTTTCACCACAGATATCTTGCCAGTTTTCTGCTTGGTTTCCAGTAAGTGTTCCTCCTAAAGAGCAGCAAATGACTCCCTCGGTTCTTATGTGAGAAAATAATTCTTCTTTTCCACCCAGTTGTAATTCTGGAAAGGTTCTGGGATTGCTAATCAATGTGATATTCCTCTTGTCTCTGTTCCCACTCCAAAACGGTATTCTTTTACATTCCCAGTGGTGAATTTAAGACAGCTTTTTCACATTTCAACCCTCCCTTCCTTGCCATCAGTCACAGTTTCTTCTTTTATCTCTTCTTTCCAGTATGTCTTGGGATAACGGGCTATCCAGGGAAGTGGCTGTCACCATCTCTGGAGGTATTTAGAAGACATGTAGAGGTGGTGCTTAGTGACATGGTTTAGTGATGGACTTAGAATCATTGAATAGAATCATAGAATAGTTAGGGTTGGAAAGGACCTTAAGATCATCAATTTCCAACCTCCCTGCCATGGGCAGGAACACCTCACACTAAACCATATCACCCAAGGCTTCGTCCAACCTGGTCTTCAACACTGCCAGGGATGGAGCATTCACTTGGCAGTGCTGGGTTAATTTAAGGATGATCTTAACAGTCTCTCCCAAACTAAATGATTCTATGATTCCATTAGGATGGACTAGGTATGCTCAACACCATTTTTTGTATTCTTTATTCCTTTAACCCTCTGCCATTTGTCTTTCTACCAGCCTCGACTGTTCCTGTTTAAGGTTAAATTGGAGCTTCCAAACTTTGGTTTGTATACACTGGACTTTCTTTTTCTGGGTGTGTTACCCCAGTATAGTCATATTATCTCAATATTTTGTAACTTGGGCCATGAGCCTGCTGTCAAGGTGAAAAACATTTTATTTACCCTTGAAATTTAATTTAACATTTTTCTCCCATTTCTAGTTTCACCTCCAGAGCAATAGTAGCATTTTTACTTATTTAAATCCTACTTCAGCAGAGATCCTTATTTGTATTATTTTCTTCTGAGCTACTGTAATCTTCTGTGTTTATCTCTGCCTGCAAACCTGTCCCCATTTCACTGTGTGCTAATTGAAAGACCTTGGAAAGTTAAATGGACAAAGTTCAGGAGAAAGGAAGGTTTGCTGATTCCTTTTTCTTTTTTTTTAATCAGCAAAATTAAGCATACTTCTTGGGTTCATATAGAGCATCTTTGTCAGAGGCATCAGTAGAACCCATCTGTATAGGATGTCAGATCCAGGGCTGAGTTGGAAATCACTGCTCTTCGATGAGTCCCTTTTTATTATAAAATAAACCTTAGATTTTAGGAATTTTAAATAAAGAGTGTCTTTTTTAAAAACAGTGTTTACCACTTAAGCAAAACTGTCTTCTCCAATGGTATCTCGCAATGCATACAGGTTAACATTGAGGAACAACAACCTGCCACTGTTGTGCAAAATATCTATATTAAGAATATTATAATGGTAACGTGGATATCTATGGATCAATTTTACTGTAAAAAACACTGGTGAATTAGTACTTGTGAATTAGTAGTGTTTTCAGATGGGTAAAAAATCCCATGAAGAAGTGATTTAGTAGTACCAGCTATTTTGAATCTCATAGTGCCTCACTGTGCTGTTTGTGAGTTGCAGTCTGAAATACTCTCAGCAGCGTTGGTTCCTGTGCTTGCTCTGATGCAGCAGCAGAGCTGATCTCAGCAGGCACTTGCTATTAGCTGCCCATCACCACTGTCAAGAAAACAGATGGGTGAGAAAGGTTACAGCTCGCAGGAAACCTTTCCTCTGGAGATGAGTGCTCAGAAAAGTGGGGAAGTAAGAAGGCAGTCTGAATCTTTGGGGCGCTGCTGGTGTTTGTAAATGGGAGGCTGGAAAGGAGGTCTGCACCTCAACTGCAGAGGAAAAGGATAAGAGCTGAAGGCTAGGAACAGCCTGGTAATAGGTATCAGAGAACCACTGTGGTAGATGAGAGGGGAGAATGGGACCAGGAAGTGGGAGCAAATGCTTTGAAACCTGGGACTGGCATGTGTGTGTGTCCAGGTCATGTGAGATTCAGCTTTCAGCTTGTAGTAGATATGGGATGATATTATGCAGGTGTTTCATGTAAGCTGTGCAGCTTACTTTGTCATAGACCTGTATTTGGTCAGCTAAAAATGTCAGTAAAACAAATTACTTGTGTATCAGTGTGGACTTATCTTGAAATCTCGTGATTTTGGGGCAAACCTATGTGATTTTTGGTGCAGGGGAAGGAGAAAGCTCTGCTGTGTGTACTCTTGTTGGACGTACTGATAAAGCTATTTCACAAATAGCCCTAAAGCTCACAATAGATTGGAAGAATGCAACATATTCTGGGTTTACGTGTTCTGCTGCATTTTGAAGAACGACATTGCACTGAATCATTTAGGAATTCAAGCAACTATTCATCACACCAGGAAGTGGTAGGAGTGCAGCTGAGAAGCCAGATTTTCTTGCCTTGTAGGTGTTTTCTTTTCTTGCTTTTAATGCACACTGTTTTTACAAGGAAAGTGCTTGAAGAAAGCAGATTTGTAGCAGTATCAGGATTTACTAGCTGGGATGAATGAAAGATAACAGGTTGGAGGTGAGGTCCTCTGTAGGACCTTAAAGGATGAATTAGGTAAGTAATATGTGGGTTCCATGGCTTGATAAATGTTACCTTGGCAAATGCCACCTGTGTACAGCTGGTTGGTGAGTGTACAGTAGTAACTGCTAGTCTGTATCCCTGACACCTAACATACTATTAATTACATGAATGCAGCACACATAGGAAAGATCTTGGTTTAGACCTTCAAGCAGTGCTGTATTCTCATAATAGCAACACAAAGCATAGACAAAATAAGGGTCAAGTGATCAAAGTTAAGTACTCACTACCCTTTAGTCATACCAGGGACTAACAGGGACATGATTCCAGCTTTCTGTATATAAAAAGCTGTTATCAAGAGAACAGTGACTGCTTCCTTCAGTTGAACCTCATGTTCAGAAAGAATTGATTGGAAGTAATAGACTTAAATGAAGAAAATTTAAGTTATCATTTAGAAATAACTTTCTAACTCTAAGGGCAGGCAACAATGCAATAAGTGAGTTATTGAATCCCCATATCTGTAGGTTTTTATTGTTGGAAAGTGAGGAATGGTGGGATACTTATTCCTGGATTGGAATAGATAAATTAGACTTTTTTTTCTGCATTCTTTGCCTTGTTTCATTCCTGGAATCATGATCTAAACTTAAAAATACAATTCGGTACCTTCTTTACCTCCTAATCTTCCACACATAAATTACTCTGTTTTTTATTCCTGTCTTCTTCCCATTCTTAAGCTTTACACAAGTCTTTGCCTTTCTCCACTGTTTTTGTAGGGTCTGTTTCTGGGAAAATGATGTTTGGTCCTATTCTACTTCATTCCCCAATGCATCCGTGCTGGTGAAGTAAGTCTGCTGCGAACTCCTTAGTGCTGAGTGATACAGTGTAGATGAACTGTGCTATATAAATGTAAATTTCAATTCATTCCCTTCATTCATTCAACAAGCTATCAACACAACCTTGTCATTTCAATTTTTCACACTTTTTTGTGGGAGTCCTCTGTCTCAGTGAAGTCTCATTTCCTCAGCCCAGTGCCAAAGGTGATCAGGCTGTATTAGAATATAAAGGGTTTGTTCTTAAAGTGATCAGACATAATGAGAAGGAGGAAGCCAGTTGTAGCCTCACCCAAGTTTTCTCTCTGCTTCATTAACCAGATCCCAGCCACACAGGTAATGCTGCCATCTCCAGCACTGTCCATGGTGGGACCGGTATGTGTCCTGTTAGCAACATTTTTCAGACTTCGAATGGACACACTTTAACAGTGTTGAGTAGAAACACTGAAATAATATTTATGAAGGAAATATTAAGAATACTCAAGGTGTGTGTGAGGGAAATACAGAAAATTATCTTTCAAACTTCCCCCCATTACTGCCAGAAAGAAAAGATCCTTTTTCTTTTGCTATATTGCCTAGGACTTCTCCCACAGACTGTTAGAATATAGATTTTGCCGGTGAAAATGTCCTTCTGTGTGCTTCTGTGTGCTCACACAGCCTCTTGCTTAGAGGTACGAGTTCGTACATGGTTAGTGACTTCCCAAATAGTTAATGACAATACATTCATGAAGAACAAGATAAAAATGGTCCTTCAATCCGTGGTGTTCTGGCCATTTCACGTTTCTTCTGATTCATCTAAGTGCAAAAGAGATGATGTTCCCTTTGACACTTGAAATGTCATTGTCACTGATATGACTGTTCTCACTGGCCAATATTAAACTACTTTTCAAAGGTTTTTGAGGTTCTTTTTACCACATCTGGCCTCTATACACTTCGTTTCTTGATATCCTTCCAAACACTTCAAGCCATCCTTTTAATGCGGTACTGGTTTCACATCAAATTCACTTTATCCATTTGTCCTTTCAAAGGACAATAATAATATCATAGTACATCATGTACATGTGCATTAGTCCATTTATTGTCCCTTGTGAAAGCTGCACATTTTTATCCAAGATGTGTATGCTATTACCCCAAGAATCCACAGGGAGAGTCTGAATGTGGAGTTAAAAATGCTTGATTTTGATCTGCTTTAGCACAATGCCTTCTTTTTAGAATAGAATTTGTGTGCCGTCTCTTAGAGACACTTGTCCAACATCAAACTCTTGAGCCTTACAGAGTTGCAAACTATCTTCTTATTTATCTTAACCTCTCAAGCAATCTCCCTGTCTTTTTCTCTGCCTCCTGTATTAATTTTTTTCTTTACACTCTCTTAGCTTCCTTCTGCAATTTTTCTAGTCCTCCTCTCTACCTAATGTTTTATAGCTTGCATATGCCTTTTTCTTAACCTTAATTACTTTTTGCACTTCCTACTCCTAGTGTATTTATTGCTTGATAGCACACATAAGCCTTGGCATATATTCATTTATCTTTGGATGTTTCTCATTTGCCTTTGGTTCATTTGGTAGTGTTTCTGTATCTCAGCCAGAAGTCTGTGGGTTCATGATTCACCTCAATGTTAGGAGTGCTTCCCAGGGGTTCATGCTGCAGCTGATTTACAACACTTTTGGACACCAAGCTGATGTTTTCAAGTGATACCTTCCAAAGGCATTTCCTCTTCACAGCCCTGCTGCTTGCCAAGGTACCCAGGCAGATGAAAGTTAAGGACACTACTGCATGTTATAGAAAGAGTAAGAAAACTCTGTGTCTTGGTTAACACTTCGAAAAAGAGATGTTTCAGAGACCACTGCTGCACATGTGAGTTACTGTTAGCTTGTGCGTTTGTCTGCTTTTCATTACTAGAACCCTATGAGATTTAATCGGGACAATTAAACAGTCTGACAGTTGTTTGTTTTGTGGGAGTGTGGCAAAGAAATTTGTATTTTATTGAACCCTATTCAGCAACCCTGTTTAAAAGGCACCAACCTAGAGGGAAGAGCTTCATATGCTAATCTATCAGGGCAGTTACTCCTCCTTGTGTTTATTAAAAATAAATTTCAATGATTTAAATAACAGTGTAGATAATAGGTGCACCACATTTGTATTTGCTAATACAACATATGGATGCTCCGCCTTCTTAAAACAACTTTAAACATAAATCTCTATTAAAATTTTCAGAGTAATCTGAGTTTGGAGCTAACCTCAGTGGTTTTACATCAGTGAAGTAAGAATCAAAATCAGTTTTACACTAGATTGTAGTAGTAGGCAAGATGGAGAAGCTGAACCCATCTCATTCTCTGTTATTCATAGGTGTCTCTGAGCTACCAGTGTACCTTTTCTTTCCTCCTATGCCAACAAGTAATATCGCTAAGTTCTCTGCTCTAATAATGTGTTTGGTTTAAAATCATGTTTGGTTTATTTTAAAATATGTATTACTGTATTTTGACTTCTTTTCTGAAGAATTCATCTTTGTGCAATTCATTGTCACATTTGTACGCTATGCTCTGCCTCTGGTTGGAAAGGGTATTATTGGAGAAAGGGTGCATTAAAGAAAATTGCACCATAAAATAGCCATCCGTACCCTGGTCAGATCCATGTCTGACAAAATGGTATGTGATGTTCATGGCAGGTGGATGTTAACTAAGATTTGCTACGCAGTTTTGGGTATGTCTGCTCTAGATTTTATACTGACTTCTATGGGAGAAGAAACATGGATTTAAAGTAGCAAAATTAGCACATAGAGAAGGTCAATTGCTGCTCCTTGTTCTGTTGCTGCCGTTCACTATCCCTGAAGAAAATCACAGGAAATCAAATGAATATATTTTTAATTACGTTTTCTCATAGTAAATTACACCCAAACTGTCTCTGATGATGTTAGCCATCAATTTAGTGGAAGATAACCAAGGGAAACAAAAATAAAAACTGAGCTGGAAATCTACAGCTGATTTATAAATTGTCTGCTAAAGGCAATTTGCTCTCTTTGTCTGCTGCATTTACCCAATTGCTGCTGAAACTAATTGCTCTTTTCTGGGCATTCTGTAAGGAAAAAAGTACCCACCAGAAAACAAAATAAACAAAATATGTGCCAATGTGGAACAGTGCATTGTAATCAGAGCTCCCCACTAATTATTGACTTCTTATCGGAGAATCGTGTCGAGCACATAAATGTAATTGCAAATGACAAGATGAACGCTGGCTATGAGAAGCACAAGGTGGAACATTTTCAAGCATATATAGAGCTCCAGCGGTGTCAAGGTCTTTTTCAGGTCAGATCCCTAGCAGCTGATCTAGTTCTGCACTGAGGGTGATTCAAAGGTTAAGTCTTATTCCAAAGGGCTGTTCTGGTCAGACATATAATTGGAATAACAAAGTCAATATATGTTGCTGGTTGTGGGACACAATCTTCGTTTGATCTCTCACACGGCAGATTAATTAAGTGTTATCAATTAATGGCCTGCTAAAAGTGAACACCCTGTTAGTCAGTTTTCCAAGCAGTGTCAAGCATATGCAAGCCTTGGGGTGGAAGAGAGGGTGAGGGGAAACACCCCTGAGCAGCACAATTGCTTTCCAAGAGCTGGAGAACAAAAATAACAAGAATATAGAAGGTGAAAAGTAGCAACTAAATAATAACAAGTGGTTTTAATTTGCTCTGTTTTTATATTGACTGAGCTTTTGTTGAAAATCATTTGATCAGGCTCTTATCAAATCCCTTAGTGTGAAATACTACTCTTGTTATCGTACACCAGTATATATCAAATTACAGCAAGCCACTGTGTAGGGCTGGGGGATGCGATGCGTTTGAGCTCCAAGGGACACATACCTGGAGGAACAGTATGATGTCCTTTCTTAACCCTTCTGTGACTGCTCAGGTGAGCAAGTGTTGATCAGTGTGAGTAATTGATGGTGCCAATTAATAGTTATGCAGCGTTCAGGGTGCCCACCAGAGAGAAGTCTTTCTAAGCTCAGTGGAAAGAATAGTTCAGATATCCTTTGTGTGTTGTGTGCTTGTTTTTCTTTAAGCTATCTAAAAATCTCTGTGCTCCTAAGATTTTAGGGCTTGATTTACAAAAACGGAATTAAGTATCTTAAAAGGCATGAAGGCACCTAATACGGAACTGCATTTGTTGGAAAGATGTTTGGGGCATAAAGCAATAAATGGCTTCCTTCAGCCCACCCAGCAACGAATAATAGAGCTGGAAACCAGCAGTCTTTTCTGCTCTTTCTTATCAAAAGAGTCTGTATAATTTTGCAAGCGCACCACCAGCTACTGTTTCAAGAGCTTGCTCAGAGGATGCAAACAGGCATTCAGATTGCTTGCAGAAACAAACTGAAGAGATCCATTATTTAGAGAGAGTCTGTCTAAAAGGTATTTATTAACTGTAAGCGATTGCTCTAAATATATATTTTCCTGATAGTGGTAATACCTTTCAGCAGTTTGATTTCTTTCAGTCTATGCAACAAAAAAATGATAGAGTTTGTCTCCATGTACTTAGAGTACTGGTGCTGTTATAGATATGCGAGTGGCTGCATAGATAGATAGGCATGGCTTATAATGAAGCTCTTTCTTTTGCAAGGTAAACCACAGATACCATTTTGTTTCAAGGTGTCACATCTGCCACACGGATGTTCCAGTTACAGGGAACCTACATTTAAAGCAAAAGCTTTTTTTTTTTTTTGTGGAAAAACAGATTCCAGTTCAGACCAGAAGGAACCAGCTTGTTTCTGATGTTCACTTCTTAGTTGCCAGTCGATGGGATGTTTTCCCATCAAGGCATCTATGTGATAGGATTAGCAGGGAGACTGTAGGCCATGGCACATAGCCTGTGTAGCCTAAACAACTTGTGGGGTTTTTGTTGCTTTTCAGTAATTACATTTGTTGGTTTTTTGTTACATTTTGGGTTGGTTTTTTGTTTTTTTTGGGGGGTTTTTTTGTTTGTTTTTTTGTTTGACCAATGAGTATATTATTTTTTAGTCCGAAAGAGGTTTTATTTGACAGATGATAAAAAAAATGGGGAGTGTGATTGTTCCTATTTTTCAGCACCCTTCTCATCTGTGTTTTTCCTTCTTCTGAATTTTCCCTGTTTCAGTCTTGTTAAGTTGTTGTGCTGTTTTCTGTGCATCCTCCTGTGTTTGATCTTTGCCTGTTCTGGTTCCTGATTTTGCAGAATTTCCAGGATACTGTAATTCCGCCCCCTCTCAAAATGCTTAACTTGATAGTTTCTGGTGAACTATGCTTTAGATCATGCATGTTTAGCACATTTTGCAGTCTCTGGTTAGCCAGATGCTGAGTGGATTCCATGGGGCCTTTACTGCAGACTCTGAAGAGAACAAGAAAAGTTTGACCTCTCATACGAAAAGATTTTGGGCCAAACTATCCCTCATGTTTGAATCTGAGAGATATCTTTTCCCCTTTTCTCCTCTCCCAAATATTTCCTCTTTTTCCTACTGTTCTTTGCTCAGAGGCTAGCTTGTAAACCAAAATCCCCATGGACAGGTGTGGGAACAGTCCCCGTAACCAAAAAGCAGCGACCCATTGACCCGTAGCAGGCCAGGTACAGTTATCGATACTCTTCTATTGGTAAAGAACATGTGAGTCTGTCAAGCCAGTGCAGTCAGTGTGTGCTAAGTTATGAGAGTTAAGGGTCTGGGTTTTCTCATAGCCTGAAGCAGTATGTGTCCTACCACCCCATAGTTACTGTTATAAGTGATTGATGGCCAAGCAATGGTAGGAGAATGGTTTCATCACAACTTTTCAGTGTTAAGACAATTTAACTCTTGCTAAACTGCTTAGCTTTCCAAAGTCTCTATAACCATTTTGGTCATTGAGTAATGTGCGTGTTTCACCATAATTTTAATGGTATTTCTTGATAGGGCACTTTGTAATAAAATCACTTCTAAAAATGCATTTGCAGGTTGCAACCATATTTTTTAAGAATTATCTTCCTCGGCTTTGTCTCCATGATTAAGCATCTGAGTTTATTTCATATATTTTCTTTTATTCAGCTTAGCATAAGCAGCAGTTCTCAAACCCCTCACTTTTTAAAAACATTTTGACATGTGATTTACTGAAGTTATCTGGTGAATTTCAGAACAAATATATGTCTGTGCCTTCCTATAATACTATGTGTAATAGCTGTGGTTGTCTGTATTTTTCCACATTGATAAAATGAAGAATGCAGATTTTCTGCAGTCTCCATTTGTTATTTGGGACAAAAGGAATAATACCTGTTCTGTAGCATTTGCTACTTGCCCTGTGCTGCTTACAGCTTACCCCTTTCCTCTGTTTTCTTGTTTCATTGGCCATATCCAGAAAGAGAATCTGTCAGTACCCAGATAGCGCTGTCACTTCTGCAAACATGTCTCCTACTGAGATTTCAGTATCAGTAGAGTATGGCTGGAGCACCAGTGCAAACTCCCCTGCCTCGTTGCTGTCTGGTTCTACAGGGAGGAAATCAGCTAGAGAGGAGGTGGGTAGAAGTCTCCTGCTTGTTTTATAAAATGAGGTAAATTGTAGATGGATACAGAGCAAAGTCAGGCTGGCAAGCTGGTGTGAGAAAACCCTGAAGGTCAACTGGGCACATTATTAGTAAGTGAAGTCTTGAAGACACTGAAATTTGTTGCTGCTCAGCACTGGAAAAGGCTTTGCAGTTGCTCAGCAAAATCATTGGGCAGCAGTATCAGAATCCTGCTCTTGGGATGTCTTACAGGTCTGCAGTTTCTGGTACCATGGTGGTTAAGGACTTTTACATATTAGGATAAGAAACTTTATGACAAGCTTTTCTCAACAGCCTTATCTGAGATCCTGAGCTCCAGCTGGAAAAATGTTCCACTGCCATATTTTCTGTACAGTTTGAGTGATGTTTACCGAAGCATAGGGAATAGTTGGTGCCTTTGACTGAAGTCCTTGACCCTGGCTATGAGCAACTGCTGAGTACAGAGTATGTTATTTCCATCCTCCAGCCAGTTCATGGGTAAGGATGCTCTCACTGGTGTGCTTTTTTGAAAGTGCTCCTTAGAAATGGTAGTGAACTTACAATAAAAGTAATTATTTTTTTCAGTGGCATGAGACAGTAGCACTGTTGTCCACTGCAAAGAATATCACATAAGGAAGATTTATATATTGCTTATACAGGGGATCTATAACACCCATAGGATTCTCACTGTATGGAACACCTTCCTTGTGTTCTATTCTACCACATCACAGTCTTCCCCGTGGAAGTTTTTAAGAAAGCGAAACTCAGTCTTCTCATTTTTGCCTGAAGCAGATGGATTGTCAATGTGAGCAACAGAGAAGTTCATCTCTATGCCAACAGCAAAAAGACCTACCCCATCAGAGTAATGCAAACCCTCTGAGTTATATACGT
Organism: Neopsephotus bourkii; assembly: GCF_033783945.1. Classification (NCBI taxonomy): domain Eukaryota; kingdom Metazoa; phylum Chordata; class Aves; order Psittaciformes; family Psittacidae; genus Neopsephotus; species Neopsephotus bourkii. The sequence goes on from NW_026901486.1 coordinate 2,421,480, forward strand.
CGTATGAAAAGATGGACAAAAGGAGAGTTAAGGACTTACAGCATGAAGGAACATCTCACATTTTCTGTTTATCTGAAATTTTTTGCTCATTTCAGCAAGGTCAGATCTTGCTGCCAAATTAGCAATAGGCAGTTTTAATTCATTTCCTGTCAAGAAACCCGGATTTTTTTGACAGGACCTTAAATCCTTTCAAAAGAAAACTTTAAACATGGCCAGGCACAAATTCTGAAAGTAAATGGTGAATATTTTATGTTTTAAGATTTCCAGTACCTAAAGAAATGTGTAACTATACTCTGACAAAACCTTCCTTGATTCAAAGAAGTCCTTTCTACCACCTGCAGATATTTATCTTAGTGTGGTGATAGCTTGTCTGTGTATATGCAGTTGCACAGAGGGGACAGGTTACAAAGAGTCATTTCCTCCCCTAGCAAACTGGCACATATTTATGTTGCAAACAGAAAGCCAACCTAAGATCTCATCTCCTATTTACTCTTAGAAGCACCCTTTCTATTATGGGTTTCACTGATGTCATTGCTCTTCTTCTTGCAGTAAGTTATTTCATCCAAGAAAGCCTTAGGAGAGGCTTGGTGAATCTGGAAGGGAGAATCTGGGCCCTCTGTTAACCACTCATTGCTGTGTTTTGGTACAATGAGGAGACTGCATGACTATTGCAAGCTGAAAATATGCAGTGCTGATTTTACCCTGTTGTATAAAATTGGCTGTATCCACTCACCTAAGACCCAGGTAAGGGAAACCCAAATATCACATCACTTCAAAGACATTGCAGAAATACAGCATTTCTGAACTCCAAATACAGTAGTATTACTCAAATGTACTTGTCAGATTCTGAACTTCTTCCAGAATTAGTATGTGTATTAACCTCTTGTTGCCTCAGAAAGAGCCACTTTACATCACGTTACAATGCCCCTTCTCTTCAATTTAATGTCCAGAATTTTTGGATAATACGAGGAAACTAAAATGCTATACCATTGCAGTTTTACATGTCACAAAAGTCCATTTAAGGCCAAATCTACCAAGCAGACTTTTGTGATCTTATAACTGTGTCCATCAGTGTGAGGCGCACAGCCCAGGCAGAGCTCACCAAGCCAATGGAAACCATTACACTCAGAAAAACTGGCTTTAAGCTTAACAATTATTAATGGGAATGAGATTGCTGTACTGTTAACAAGCAAAAGCTCTCTGGTGTTCTTAAAACTACATTGGAACTGCAGAACTGCAGTGTTTCTGTATTGGTGAAGCACCCTAACTGTAGGCAGAACCTGAAGATTTTTTCCAAGTTGATTTGCTTCAACTATCGCAAATGCCTTTGTGCAAACTGTTACATAAATATAAACCTTGCATATATTGCTTCACCTTAAATTGATTTATTTCTGAATTAAGCCTAATTGAAATAAGCCAGGTTCAAATTGATTTAAGATTGTCCATGTGGATTTGCAGTAGTGTGACTAAATTGATTTGAAAACTTTCCTTAGTCAAACAAATGTAACTTTTATTACAGTGGCTTTTAAATGTCTTGAGATTTGGAGCTAAAATTCATGTTTTTATTGTGTATGCAAAGAATCCCAATTGGTTAGATATGTGGGTAAAGGAAAGAATTTGCCCTTCAATGATCTGAAGTCTTAAATAGATGCAAAATATGATTATCAATGTCCTTGTGATGCATCCATATATTTTTGTATTCTGATTGATAGAGAAATACAATATTGTATAAGTATTCAGAAAATAAACCAACAAAAAAAAAGAGAGAAAATTAATCTTAGGGCTTTAAGGGTTTCACCTTTTAATGAATGTTCAAGTGACAATGACCAAATATAACAAAGAGGATGCATAACTTCAAAGTAAATGTAGATATTGGTCAGACTTGAGTTACAAACTACCTCTTTAATTACGTATTCTGAATACACACAGGTCGTTTAGGTTTCTCTTACTTTGTTGTACTGGAAGGGGAGATGCACCCTTTTTAATTGTGTCCCATTGATTTTTTTATTTCTTATTTCTTTTAGCTTTTGTGGAATAAGCCTTGTTTGGCACAATGAAACTTTTGTTTTCTTCAGCCATTCTATATTGCCTCTCTTAAAAAATTCACCATTTACTCCTCTGCACTGAGCAAAAATCTTTCCTTAAAAATGAGGAAAGCACAATGCCCTCTATTTCTGAAATCATTAGAATTGACTTTTAGACAATCAATGTGTTAAATGATGTAATTATCCAATGGTCCTTTCCCCATTTAAACCAGTTTGAAAGTTAAAGGTTTGTTTTAGATCAATTCCAAGCGCTTTGTGTGCAAATTACACAACTGCCTTTTCCTTAACTTATCTCACAAATCCAATTCAATAATGGCATGTCCATGTAAAATGGTTCTCTGATAATGAGTAATTCTGGGTGAGAATATGATTTTGTCTAAACACTGGAAAAGTCCTGACTCCTGAATATAGTATTTTTAAGCCAGAACTGGATGAGGCTAAAGTTATGATGATGACGATACCATTGATTTAGGATGTTCAAGTTCTCTTTTGTAGGTGCAGGACTTACAGATTCTTGGGAATAGTCTCAGTTTCCAGAGCAGACTTTTTAGTGTAAACCCAGCACCTGCAGTTTACGCCAACATATGATGAGGGAAATGTCACCTGTAGAGTCAGTAAACTCCTTGACAGAAGCCCACTGCTCTTGTTGGAAAGTTACTTGGGACATGACACAGCTGCCCCCAAGTATTAATGCTATTTCAGGCACCCTCAGGAAAGCCACAAGTGGTTGCCAGCTGTGGTGCCAGTCCCCCAAGACACTTTCTGCCATGCAGAGCAGCACCTGGAGGGCATGTAGGACTTATGAAATAACACTAGATGCCTGTGGTTTAGCTACAGAAAGTGAACCCCTGCTGCTGAGGGCTCTGCCTGTTCTGCTTCAGCATCTCAGGCATGAGATGCTAGGCTGCTGCTAACAAATGAATGCAGGAACCTGTGTAAGCCACCCAAATTACACTGTGGTACCAAAAGAGTTCATAAGAAATGTGTCTAGGCCAGCTGCCACCCATTCCATCCCTTAGTCATACCTGAGCAGTGTGTCCAAGTCAGCAGGATTTCTCTGGCATAGCTCTCTGGGGAATAATACTGAAGTGGACTCTGGCAGGCTTCACTAGCAGGTTTTCCTCTCCTAATTCCCCACCACCAGGCCCCGTTTTTTCTGTTGCAACGTAAGTTCTTAATGCAAAACCTCCCCTGGCTTTAGGAGGTCCCAGCCTAGTCTAAGCTGCTACTGTGCAAGTGATAACAGGTCTGTTTCATGGTAGGTTTACGTGTACATGTATGTGGAGTCTCTAGTGTGGGTGCAATCCTTGGTCTGAAGAGGGAATATGTCCCCTATCTTAATACCTAAGACAATGCAGGGGTTGGTGTGGCTCAGATTGGTTTAGGTGATGGGAAGCCATCAGTTGATTAGACATTAAGAACTAGGCGTAAATGAGGAAAAAATACTCAGAGTTTAAAAATATATGGTGCTAATTTTTATTTATTTAGATTTAAAACACAAATTGACAATTATCTGGCATATACCTATTGAACAAGGGCAATATCATTCACATTGTGTTAAATGCAGAGTCAAGCATGCATATAGAGGTAAATAATGCAGAAACAAAGGTTTTCATAGCTTCATTAGCATAGACTAGCAAAGACTCAGGCCTGCAGAATGCTCTACCCACCTGGCATCACAGATTTTTGTATAAAATTGGACCCCTACCTACCAGGTACACCTTATAGACCTGTGTCTGAGCTCTTTGTTGTGTACTGAAAACATACATCCTTTGTGTAAGTTACCTAAAGTGATGAGAATCTCAATTTTTGTGTTTCTTTCTCGGTTTTATGTGTACACTTGCTACATATTCCTAAACCTTCAATAATATCTTGCCCCACTTTAATAGATATATTAATTATATTTCTTCCCCTTAATGGGCTGCTCACTTTATGGTTTGGGGACACAAAAGTAAATTTTAAAATCAATTATACAATTACATATGTAGCAATAACAGAGCACAGAGCTAATCGTCTTTGGGTCAGGACTATAACCTTCTCATAATGCAGGTTTCATTAAGGTAAGGTCTATTATTGCAAAGAATTACAGAAATAATGGGAGTGGGTGTATTCAGCAAGAAATAACAAATGAGGGTCTTTCCTAGATAAGAGAAGCTGTTTGCTGGCTGCACTGTGATAGCAGGCCCCTATAGTGTATGTAAATTGATAGGGTCAACTTGCTTTGGTGTATGCGATGCACAGTGTACAAGAATTAATTTCCGTATCATTCTGGAGAATGGCAGGAGGAGGGCTTCCAATTATCACTCATCATTGGATACAGCCGAGCTGAACTACAGGGCTAAGTGTATGCAAAAGGCTGCAAGGAGGTGTGAAATGGGCTAAACACTCATAGTAGAGCACACTTGAGCCATTATGTGCTTAATGTTTTACATTTACATTTATTTACATTAGCATTTTATCTATAGGGTTTGAAGGAGAACCAATAGTTGCCTTGGCCCATTGTCTTCTGCATGCCTTTGAAGAATATTAATTCAGATATGATTTATAAAAACAGAATCTGCACATCACTTGGCTATACTCACCATTCTTGTAAATATATGTGAACTTGGTTGTAAAACATCTAGTAAGGTAAGCTTTACGCTGTCTTTGTTTCACAGTGGCAGGGTGATCTTTATGCCAGATAAAGGGTGTACTTTTCAAAAGCACCTAAACATCAAACCCTTAAATATTTTAGCTCTAAATATAGGAAGTTGATGTTCATATATCTTTGAACTTCTGGAATAATGAAGTTAATTCATGCTTAATGATCTTGCATACCATAGGTAGCCAGATAAATATACACTCAGTAGCTTGCCCAACTCCAGACCTACCACTCAGGTTCTTGTAACCATTAGAGTATTGATTCGGAGAAAACTCCAGGAACAAACTTGCCAACAAAGTTTTCAAGCTGACAAGCAGGTATTCTTTATTGCGGCGCCGGGAGACACGGGGGATAAATCCTCCTAACGTGTGTCCCCGTATTGCTATACAAGCCACCCTTATATAGTCCCTGGGCATACATACATATTCATGAGGCTACGTATGGATTACATCATTTTCCAGAGAGTTCCCCGCATGCGTACAGAATTGTGGTGGTGGTCTCTGAGGGTTGTTTACTTCTTCCAACAATCTTCATCACTTCTGGCAGCCTTTGAAACATGCGCAGTAGATGCTCATACCAGTTTAATTGGTTCGTTAGCACCAGAGACATAATAATCCTCCTATCCTCCTACTTATCAGTTAGTTTAACTGTAGCCCATCCTGGACACCTGCCATTCCCAGATACTCCTTATCCCTGTGTCCTGTTCTTCTAGACTGTTTTTCTTAAAACTAGGCCAACTATAACGATTTATCTTGTGAGAATTCTCAGTATGTTCTCTAGTTGTACTCTATTTTTTTTTCTCTATGTATCATGCACCTCAGTAATTTTCCATTGCTACTGTTACAAAGCCATCAAACTTAACATTACTTAAAATTACTTATAAAAGTTTCTATATCCCATTTTGTGATTTTGTGCCCCTTTGTCTCAGTATGCAGTTTCCTTTCAAAGTGAATCACTATCTTCTCCTGGTGAACGTAGCTCTGATGTTAATGGGGATGAGAAGGCAAAGCCTCTGCCTTTTCTAGATAAATGATTCCATTTCAGGGACCAGGTGGTGAAGATGTGATCCCCTCTGCGTAGTTTATGCCATTCCTCAGCTCCTTATGGTATCTGCGTGGGGTTGAGATGCCATGCTCTTGTGTGGGGAACGTTGTAGGATGAGGGCTACTTAGGCCTACAAACAGCATTGAATCTGTGACTGTTACACATTTCAGAACCCTCTTAATATGGGTTACAGCTTTCTGTAAAGATATCAAGAGTATAAGCAAGGATAAGTTTAATTATAATTTGATAGGGCTTCCCATTAAATCCCTTGTCTTGCCTTTCTTCTTTGTCCTATTGGAATGTTACTGCTTAGTAATTACCTGTAGTGTTTGTTAATACTGCCTCTGAGCAGCATGTGTGGCAAAAATCTGATTTCATACTTAGAAGTAGTTTTAAAAAGAAGTCTCTGTAATTCCTAGACAACACTGGGAGTAGAACACTAACGTGATGGATTGAAAAAAAATGTTTATGGAAGTGGATTCACTATTACCTATGGATTCACTGAAACTGTTTTCACCTCTAGGTGGTTAATTAATGACAGAAAAAGAGCCTGCATGGAAGACTTTTTGGCATTTCTGGCAAACATCCCCTCCTTCTCAAACTATCAAACTCGGTGTTTGACTGTTGGCTCCCACTCCTCCAGTGCACCTTCAGGGCCAGTGTAGGCAGCAGAGGCAGGTGAGTCGGCTGCTCACCCCTCCACATAGGTGGATGTGTGATTTCTTGGAAAGTGTCCTGGAAAAATAAATAAGAAAGTAAGATTATTCTCAGTGAGGTTAATTTTGCTCTTGGGATCTCTGACTCGAATGGAAAAATTCAAAGTGATCTCCAAATGGGATAAAGTCTTAGAGATCTACTTTCTCTTGCAGCTACATGAGTCTTGGGTTTCCCCTCCTGTGGTTGTTGACAGCCTGATTTTGTCTTACTGACTGCATCTTGTTAGGGTTGGGATTGGAAGTGAATACTATTTGGGGTAGAATCTTTGGGCAGAGTTTCTGGTACAATGATAGCACCTTGTTGCTCACACCCAGCATATCATGGGCAGCATCTGGCAATACAATGTTGAAAACAGGGCTGCTTCTACTTTCTCACCACCCATTTGATGGAGAGACATGAAACATCAATAAAAAGAGATTGAAGACTGTAAGAACATAGAACTATATGTTGAATACATATTTTCACCTGCGACCAAGCGTGAGAAGCTCCTATACTAACTTCTGAACATGGCCTTATTGGAAAGTAGTCCTGATTTTACAGGTTGCCAGGCAGTGTCAGAAGCACACCTCATCTGGTTATTAACCTCCATGGCACCAAAATGTGTGACAAGAATGACAGGGTCTTATATGAATTTTATGTTCTTTTTTGTTCTCAATGTCTATGACATGTATTTATTGCATTTAGGATAAGAGTGACAATGCTTATATCTACATAATTATAGAATGGTCTGGGTTGGTAGGGATCTCAAAATTTGTCTATTTCCACCCGTGTGCCATGGGCAGGGACACCTTTCACTGGACTAGTTTACTCAAACACCAGTCCAACCTGGCCTTGAACGCTGCCAGATTTGGGGCAGCCAATACTTCTCTGGACAACCTTTTCTGGTGTCTTGCTAACCTTATACTGAAAAGCTTCTTTCTAATATCTAATATAAATCTCCTCTCTTTCAGTTTAAGGCCATTCACCCTTGCCCTTTCCTTACATGCCCTTGTAAAAAGTCCCTCTCCAGATTTCTTGTAGGCCCCCTTTGTGTACTGGAAGGCTTCTAGAAGAGCAAATTTTCCCTTTTTCAAACAGTGAAAACTTAATGGACTGCTACAACTTCTTAAATATATATATAACAGCTTGGCAACTTCATCCCCCAGTACCCCCAGGACCTGCAGATGCATCTTGTCGGGTCCCATAGACTTGTGCACCTTTAGGTTCCTTAGATGATCTTGAGCTTCATCTTCTACAGTGGGTGGTTCTTCATTCTCCCAGTCTCTGCCTTTGCCTCTGTAACTTGGGCAGTCCGGCTGGAGCACTTGACAGGGAAGAACTTTGAGCTTAATGGCCTTGACTATTTTCCTATGAAAATGCCTAATTTACTAGTATGTGTGAAATGTGATCTGGTGGGATGGTACACAAAGGTTTGGCTTCTGTGGAAAAAGAAAGTACACATTGTAAAAGACATTATTTCCTAGGATATACACACAAAAGGCCAGCCTGGTGGTCAGATGAGGTGTCTTCTGTGAACTTCTGAACATGGTTGTTTTACATGGTGGCTTCAGTAACAGAGGACAGGGAACTTGTCTGATGGTGCTGACTTCAATGCAGATGTATTTATTGCAGGACACAGATGCCAAAGTGAGTCACATGTATGAATTGAGACACCTTGGGTGATTTATATTTGGCTGCCTTGGACTTTTATTCACAGTGATGGCAAAAGGCATATCCTCTGTTGCATCATGATCCATCTGCTAAATGTCAGGTGTCTCATTTGATATCTAGTGTTAACAGCACCTTGCTGAAACAGCTGAAAGGATGCTCTTTATCAAGCAAAAAAAGGTATTCTCCCAAACTTGGAATAGCTGAAGTTTTAAAGATGAAATGTGAGTAACTAAACATGTGAAAACCAGGGCAGCTTAAGCACTTAGAAATGTTAAGTTCAGCAAATAACATTACCTTTATACATGGACATTTATGCATCAACATCTGTATATGACATTACCTATATTCATAGCATAGTTGTAATATATATAATTCAGTTTTCTCTCACCAATATATGAATGTATTTTACACAACTATGGGGGTTTTTGCAGCAGATAAAAAAAGATGGCTCTGTCATGACAAATTTCTTGCTGAAGCCCAAATTTTTCAAGTTTTAAAGCAAACAATATTTAAATATATACTTAATTTTTAATACATTCTGCTGCTTCTTGACTTCAGTGAAATTATTTGCATGCTTAAAATTAAAAATGTACTTAGGTTTCTGGTTGAATTTGCACCTAAGTTGTTAATTTTCAAATGGGTCATTTTTAATTTTAAGTATGAGGCCATAACAGCAGATTTTTTGCTCATCAAATATGATACATTAAATGAAATTTAATGATGTGATCCTAGTGGTGCAGAGCAGCACTCTTCAGAGTTTTTCCATAAAGCAAAATTTAAAAACACCTGACATTTCCAGGTCTTTTAAACTGATAACTATCTGAAAATGATTTACTAAACCCACCACAGCTATAAATGCAGCAAAAGTAGCTAAATACACTGGTTTAGAAAGCTTAATAGAACTTAATCCTAGCATCTTTTTATAACATCCTAAAATACTTTGCAACATGGAGTCAAGGTTTTCTTTTCTTAAAACCCTATTAGGAAGAAAGTTAATTTCACTTGAAAGTTGGAGGCCTTACCTCCCCGGCAGCATTACCAGTCCTCTGACAGCCCTATTCAGCTGGGTCCCGCTGATGTGTTGTAGAGATTTGAAAGTAAAGAATTGCAAGAAGTGCAATTTAATCCCAAAGTCATTACCTAAATGCTGAGATAGGATGGGGATTACCACCAATGTAAATGAGATATGAGACAGCCAATGGATTAGGGGACCCTTTCTTTAGGATGACTTCAGCAAATAGGCTAAGATAAGGAAATCTTTGTAATTACACGGAGCTACACTGGTCAATTCTGACTTTTAAATACCGAGGCACTGGAGAAAAGGAAAAAAAAAAAACCCTACATATGTTATTCTCTGCAATATTAAGTAATTCCTTTCTAATTCTACACAATCAATAGAAGAACATCATGCCAAATGAAAAGATGAGGGCTGCCTACATGTCCTTTTGTGACTGGTATCATTCCATCTTTTTTGGTAATATCATTTCCAAATTAAATTTTATGGTCCATTACATACTAGCTCAAACACTTTTCTAATGGAATCTTAAATGGAACTGACTTGCTTTGCGTGGGGTTTGTCTCTCGGTTAAGATGTTATTTAGTTCTAATTATCAGATAATGAACTCAGGAAATTTAATTTTTAATATTTATATGTCAAAAGTCCATTGTACTTTGGTTAAAGGCTTTAAATTAAAAATTAACATGGACAGAATACTAATTAAATATGTTCCCTAGCTATAAGAGTGAGAAATGAGTTACACAGTTCCCAGATTAGCTTGTTACACTGCAACTGTTTACTTAAAAACTTAATTTAGTCTTCAGAAATACATCACAAATAAGGAGATCTAGGAAAATGAACCTAAGAATCTTTAAGTATATGAGCTTAAAACACATATCTTTATATGCATTGTCTCAGCCTCCTATCTATAAGGTGTAATTCAGATGCATATACATATGTGTGCATATGCAAACGCATGTGCATATAAGCCGTTTCCAAAACATAGTGTTTTTTATGGGTGTTCTTTCCATTAACACTTTCCCTTTGCCGACATTTACTCCTCATTTTCTTCTTAACAAAGAATACAAACTCAATTTTTTGATTATTCTTTCACATTTTGGAGCAAGCTATCTCAGGAAAATTTCAGAAATGAGAAAAGAATATTTATTTGGACTTACAAGTTTCAACAGGTGCCTGTCCAGTTGTATGTCCTTCGTTTGCCTCCCTGATCTTTCTATTGTTACTGGGTTGTGCTAGAACTGAGGGAAACTGGGTTCAGTTCTTTCCCCTGCTATTGTCTACTTGGGTGATGTCCTGGGGTACTTACAGGGGTAGGTCCTATAAAGTGTGAGAATATGGAAGGAATGTTTCTGTACCTTGCTACTGTAATAGACCATGGTAACTAACTGAGCTAAAGCCCCTGCAAACCATGTATAACGTGTATGGAGAGTGAACTTCAGGACAAATCCACATCAGAAAGCATACAGCCTGTGTTAAACGGCAGAAAGCACAGAGATTGAAGGTAAGTGTTAATCTTGCCCACGTCAGTGTTTAGGTCCTTTTATTCACTTTCCTAAAGAATGACTAGTCTGGAATTGACCTTCTCCTAAAACTTCAATTTCTTCCCAAGAAAGGAAGAACACACTTTAAAACGTATCTTTACCAGAACCGGAGGAGGTACCAACTCCCCTGTTTCTGCATAGTAGCTTAGCAGTTAGGCATCCAAGGTGAGAGACCTGAGCTGAAGAGTAGGGTATTTTGGGCTCTACCAGATGAACATTTTGGGCATATTATATCCAGCCTATTTAGTTTAATATTATTAACAGTACTCAGAGCAGAGGCTGGATGGCTAAATCTCCACATTCACGTCTTACTCATGTGTTGTGTAGTTCCTTTGCTGTTTAAAGTTTAACTTGGGCTAAGCCTTGAGATCTGTGAGTTCCTATAACAGCTGAACACATTCAAGAAGCTCAAGCATATGACATACAAGAATAAGGAGAAGCAGCTGGCTTTGTTCAGCTGGGAGAAGAGATGGCTGAATGAGGATATTATTGCTGATTTTAGCTACTGAGTGATGGTTGTAGGGAAGACAGAGCCATGCTCTTCTCAGAGGTCTGCAGAGAAAGGATGAAAGGCAACAGATACAGGTGGTAGCAAGGAAAATTTCAGTTAGAAATAAGGTTCACAGTGAAGGTGACCAAAAACTGTAACAGGCTTCTCAGAAAGTCTGTGGAGTGTCCATCCTTGGAGATACTCAGAGCTTCCCTGGACAGGGCCCTGAACAACCCGCTCAAACTTCCAAGCCAGCCCTGCTTTGAGCAACAAATAGGACCAAGGGACCTACAAAGGTTCCTTTCCAAGGGTAGTTATTCTGTGATTCAGTTATATGGGTCCTAAAAGCTGTCTGAACTTTAAAATCAGTGATATGTAGGCATATATCAGCAAAAGATCCTTTTTAAAAGTCACTTTCAAGAAAACCAGATGTAAATAACATTTTCCAATATTATTTACTTAGATATGTATATCTAAAGAGGATCTGGTATTGTTGGTATGACATGATATATGAGTGAAGATGATGTATCACTTTCCTTTAAAGAGACTGTCATTTATGTGTCAATCATGATTAAATTCTCATCCAGCCTCCCTGTAGGTCTGATTTACCAAACCAGGCTTGCGAGCTTCTACCAAAGAAACAAACTCAAGACAAACAGTCTGTCTTCACTTCCTCTTCCTCTGGCATTATCGACAGGAGAAATCTGCTCAGTCAGATTTTGCTGTTAGATTCCCCAGGTGTGAGTTTATGATTACTCCGTTTTCTTTGCTGGAGTTAGTTTTGACTTACAGCCTTGGAACTTGGATTGCAGGTTTCACCCACGTGGGTTTTGAAAAGGAATTGTTATTAGAACAGATAGGTTCTAATATGCTTTCCACTGTTGTATCTAGAGTATATTTTCTAGTGTGGTCTTGGAGCATCCCAAACATCAAGCCATTCATCATCTGTGAGGCCTTCATCCTCCTTGTCTCTTTCGAAAGCATTCATTCAAGTAGACAGCTGTTAGTCTGTGAATTCCTTTACACTTCTTCATGTCAGAATTTTCTGGGAATTTCAAGACCTCTCAAAGGAGGAAATATGTCATCTTTTGTGATGTCAATCCATGAATTATGCCATTTGCTTTTACAGTGAAGAAATCTACTCTGCAAATGTGTGCACCTTGGGAAGCTACAAGCTCTGCACACATAAAATGTTTTAAACAATTGATTTGACCTAAAAGGCTGTGGTTTTGATTGGACCAGCAGCTGTATTAGAGAAAGGCCAGGATTATTACTGCCTCATTTTCTTCTTCAGCCCCTACAACTTGCATGATTCCCTATCCCTATTCTCTTAGTAAAAGCAGGACACTTGGCAAGAGGGCAGACAAGCAGAAATAAAATCTAGTTTTACATGAAATTCCACATGTACAAATATGCTATGTACTCACAGTTGTTGGGCTGGGTTTATGGGAAGTATTCAGTGCTAGACCATGCATTATCTGCTGACAAGGAAGGACACCACTGTTTAGTAAAATATAATCGTTATATGGATAACAGTGCTCATACATAAACTGCAATAAGATGACATTATAACGGGTCAAATAGTATAATGTCTGCTCAGAAGCTGTCAGCAAAGCAGGGAGACCATGTGCTCATGGTAATACAGGCAGTGCTGGAAAGGGGAGTCTGGTGAGTCTCCCTCCCATCAGCACAATATTACTGAGAAATCATAGTTTGAAGAATGCCTTTACCAAAGCAGTAAATGCAGCAGGGAATATGAAGAGATTCTAGCTGATGTTCAGACAGCAGAACATGACTCACAATAGGTCTGCCACCATGTGTAGCCTTGAGTCCCCAAACTTCCTTCTAGCTTCTGGTAACTCTCTCAGAAACTTATCCAGAATTTGCAAGGTGTTCTGGAATAGAACCAGTTATCCGTTATAAATCAGTTGTAGGTATCGCCAGCAGCTGCTAGAAGCATAGCAATGGGAGGAACCATGGGGAAATAATTGTACTGTATGTTAATTATGCTTAGTTAGCTTGTGCTCACTCCTCAGGAGCACATCACCCTGAATCAATTACTGCTGGAAGAAGGCACAACCTATTATCTCTGCTCTTGAAGGCTGCAGTCTGATTCCCTCTCATTCTGCCACTAAGCAAATTTCTTACATTTAATTTCTTTCCAAAGTAAATAAAGAAAATTTCTTGTGACATATGTTACCTATGGACAGAGGGTTCATTGTTTTTTAAATTGAGTGTATATGCATACGTGGGTGTGTGTGTTCCTGATGCAGCTCATATAATAGAGCTTTCACATTCATTTTTGCTTTTTAATTGAATAGTAAATTAATTTGATTAATAAAAATCCTGGGTAGCTCCTGAATTTATATTAAAGGCAGGCTAAGCATATAAATATAATATCTTTCAAACCAGTCATTTTGCAAAGCTTCTTCTACTTTTTCTTTCCTTTTTATTTCCTTAGGGCTGTAATGGTGATTGGATCACTGCTAGCAAGGATATTTTGTAATCATTTTGTGTTATTTCTTAGTCTTTTATAATATTAGACAGTACTCTTTCTGAGCATGTCTAATATCACATGACAGAAATGCCTAATCCTTAAATAAAACTTGGCAAATATCAGATACCTGAATTAAACAGTTTAGCTATGTCTGACTTATTTTTCCTCTTTAGAGAGACTTGTTCCTTTTACTTCAATGCTGTTTTCCTGCTCACTTAATACATAGAATCATAGAATTAACCAGGTTGGAAAATACCTTTAAAACCATCCAGTCCAACCTTTACCCCAAAACTGCCAAGTCCACCACTATACCATACCACTAAGGGTCTCATCTACAAGGGTTTTGAATGCTTCCAGGGATGGCGATTCCACCACTTCCCTGTTCCAATCCCTGGTCACCATTCTGGTGAAGAATTTTTTCCTAATATCCAATCTAAACCTCCCCTGACACAGCTTGAGGGTATTGTCTTATCACTTGTTACCTGGGAGAAGAGACCAGCCACTGCCTTGCTCCATTCTCCTTTCAGGTAGCTGTAGAGAGCAATAAGGTCCCCCCTGAGCCTTTTCTTCTCCAGTAAACAACTTCAGTTCCCTCAGCTATTCCTCTGCCTTTCTGTGTGCAGCAGTACACTCCAGTCCCTGCAAGGCCAGAATATATGATTTAACAAACCAACAAATTATTTTTTCCATTTCTAACTAATTTCAAAACAACTGCCTTACTGTTGCTTCTGAGGATGGTGGGTCTTTCACTGTCATGAGGTCACTTTGCAAGTTTTAATTGCTGGGTGCTGTTCTGTCCTTTCATGGCTTTCTAAGTGATAAATAGCTCATCGGTTCAAAAGCTAGTCTATATAAACAAGCTTATCTCTGCCCATAGTCTTCAATGAAAAATGAGTTGTGAGTATCATTGTTAATCATGGTAATTGTTAATGTTAAGAGGGCTGGTATTATGAGTTTTCCTATTAGGCTTTCAATTCGTTATATAAAATGAGCAATCTAGTAGCCATCTATAGCATTCTAATTTTAATTATCTAGTGGCTGCATTTCAGACCACCCTTTCTTTATTGAGATTAACAAAACCTTTAATGCAGTAACCAGTATCTTTTGATGTAATTGGGCGAAGTTACTTGAAATGTTCAATAAGCAATCCTATCATTAAAGATCAGCTCATTACACTATGCTGTTCTTCCATCTGGGAATCACTCTCTTTGGGGTTTGATTTAGCTTACCTGACTTACACTGGCAATTTTACTCATATTTGTTCAGCTCTATATTAAAAAAAGAAGAGCACGGTTTGTAAGTGTAAAATACAGTGCATGTAAGGGAAAAAAAAAGAGAGCAAAGGAAGACTTCAGGACTAGTCAAGCCTGAACCCTGTGTAGAAGTTCATGTATGAAAGACAAAAGGACAGAGGAACAACAGATTTAAAACCCACACTAAAACTTCATACCACTCCTTAAACAACCAACAGAACTGTTTAAAGGAATTATGGACTACAGTACAGCAACTCCTAAAAATTCATCACACTTCGTGCATGTCTGCTTCAGATTTGTAGGATGAGGGATGTATGAACGTATCTTCTCTCCATCATTTGGGATACAAGTAATCATTACAGCAACATCTTGCCCATTTAAATGAATCAAGAGGGAGAGCTGCTTTGAAGATATCTCTGTGTGTCAGTGATGCAAGCTAAAGTGACTTGCATCTCCCTTTTTCTAGCTTTATATTTACATTATGTATTATGACATGATAAAGTTTTACTTATGGAAATGCAAAAGATGCATTTTTTTAATGTCTAAAATTAACACCAGGTTTCTGCTAGTCCTATGTTTCTGCTGGAAAGAGGGTTAAAAACGTACAGAAAGGAAAGATTATGGAATTTCCCGGAGGAAACTATCATATTTTTAAGAAATTTCTCCTCACAAACACACATATATCTGTTTGTTGTGGGGGGAAACAAAAGACATGTGCGAGCTGAACATCACACCAAAGGCAATGGTACTGGGGCAGTGAGATGTTTATGGATGTTCCCAGCACACCTTGCTGATACAAACAGCCAGGAAGGACTTCCAGATGTGAATATGGCTTTTCTAATAGCACTAAATATTCTAGTGGAGGTGAGTTGTTAACTATCTTTGCAATTTGTACATTTTCAGTTACCATTGACTCAGTCATCAGAAGGCTGGTTTGACTCTGATATTTGCTAAATGTTGAAAGCCGAACAATATTCTTTGCTCCTGAACTAATATAAGGTGTTTCACTCATGGCTGTAAGTACTTCAATTTCTTGGCTATGTTTAGCTGTTATATGTGTCTGTCCTTTGTTCTCAATGTTGAATTAGTTTCTATAGGTTGTAGAATAAGGAGTCTTCAACCCTGACCAGGCTCCTTTGGGTATATATCGTACACTGTATATATGTATTTAATATACCATATATAAAATATTATAATACTTATTTTATTTATGATAATTTTGTCACAGTGAAAATAAATGAATTATGAATGAAATTGAAGCAATGATCCAGGAATTTAAAGATGCTCTGCATTTTATATCCCTCCATTACTTGGTGGGTTCTAAGTTTTACAGGCTGCAGGGTAAGCTGAGCTCTATTTGTTTGTGTGTGAGGGTAGCAACATAGCAGCTGGCCATAAAGGACCTGGTTCTCCTAATGCTTTCACTTTACATTAGCACTGGAGAAAGTGTAAAGAAGACAGTAGGATTTCTTCTGACTTAGTGCAAATAAGAACCAACTTTCTTATTTTTAGTGTTGTTAGTAGATGTTCAGTATGTCCATTTAATACTCCAAGCATGACCTCCAGTGAGTTCATTAGCTGTGTACTGAAATAAGGCCTGACCCTATGCAGAATGGAAAAGAACTTGGTGTTATGAAGCTCCTGTCAGTCCTAGAGAGCTTGTCAAGGTTGTGAGTTAAAGATTGATAGTGTAGTGGCTGCACAAGCATTTATATGAGAAGGGAGAGGTCACGAGCAGGCTCTGGATGTTATATCTTCTGTTACAAAGAAAGGGAGTTTTGGCCAGAATGCAAGAGTAGTTGTCCTTGTCTTTTCAAGAAATGTTATGGAATTCTGTCTTCTGTAATATGTATTCCCTCTTGAAACATGTTTCAGTCTCAATAAACTTATTAATTTCCAGATATAACTTCTACTGCTCTACAGGTACAGAGGAAATTATATGAGTAGTTTATTAAATGGTGTGATAGTCTTTCATATATTGCAAGTAGACCGCATACAGAAAGGCCATATAAAGGAATTAACAAATCTTGTGTCCATCATGTCCTAGGCATAGCCACTAGTTTATTCTTCTGCCAGATTGCTACTGCACAATTCCTTTTGCAGACAGCCAAAAGCACAAGCATGGAATGCACTGTGTTTAACATGCAATGTGTTTAGCATGCAGTGAATTTGGGTGATAAAGAGAATTTTGTCCATGGTGCAGATGACCATAACTCTTTCATGGCACTCTCTGTGAGAAACTAACAGGATCTCATTCTTGTAAGTTTATTTTATTTCAGGTCAACTCTCATTCTTTCAAAACTAACCTGTTTCAAACCCTTAAATATTTTTTACAAGGGAATTTAAATATACAGGTGATCAAATGTCAGTATCTCTGGATTAAAGAAGTCTGCCTTTGCACATTTTGTCACTGTTTGCCTTCAGGATGATGAGTGATGACACACAATTTTAAAGAAATATTAACCAGATTTCTTGTGCACTATTCCACTAAAACTACTGCAATTCCAATCCTTCTTTCTCACTTGGTGGAAATGATGGCTTTCAGCTCTTATTCTTCCTGGGCATTTTATAAAGTCGTCACCTTCACAGTATGCTTTTCTGGTTCTGTTTTTGTGTTTTGTCTGTTCCTATCTCTCCTCTGATTTGAAGGAGTGTTTTTTTAAAGGCTATAGAAATGGTTTATTTTCATCAGGCTGAAGTCTCAGAAGGTCATGGTTGTAACACATATTTTTGGACACAAAGTGCTGTAATGCTTTTTCAGTGGGGCAGGTGGGCATGTAAATGTGTTTCTGGCTGTTCAACAGAATGGACAGCACTAGGGGACCTCTTAGTTTACTAGAACAAATTCTCATTCCAGCCCCATGGCATATAATCAGTGTATTGAGCTCTATTTACAAGTGGTTACTTTCATTACCTTAGTTTCTACCATGAGATTTAAAGTAACTTTCTAAAGATTTTCTTCTAATGTCCAATCAGTGAATGTCCAGCAACCATATTCATCTCTGTCTTACATTGCTACCTTGCATACAACAAAATCCTTTACTGTCTTTCTCTTTCCTTTGATCAACCTGACAAGAAGGATGTTTGAATTTGTCTGTCCTGGATGAGATTGACCAGAACTGTATGCAGTGCTTCCATTTATGTAGTATGCTATCTTGCAGGCCACACAGCAGGGACTGTAAGCATTCCTGCTTCAAGCCAAACAACTTGCAGTGGGAGGAAAGCATTTATCATAGCGGGCACCCAAGCAACAGAACTTGCAGAATGACCTTCAGAAGAGATGAAGACCATTATGTTCAGCATGGGAGTGCAAAGTCCGTATGACAGGTAATCTCCATACAACTTCTCCTTGAAGTCTGGTTTGGGACTTGGTTCAGTTGCATGACTTAGTGTCTTCTCCAAATCTTTTGTTAGCTTACTTTATTTTGGAAGAAATTGTTGACTGTTTAACTCTCATTGCACATGCACACACCCATTAGTTTAACTCTTCATGAATCATACGGACCTTCTTGTGTCTAGACAGAAGTCTGTGTCAAAATTAAATCCCTTCTGGCTCCTTTTCCTCTGCCCAAGCCTCTCAGTCTGTCATACATTATAGATCTCTGCTGGAAAAGAAAGTCGAACCTATGTGACCCAGGCTTCTGGTCACAGCTGAGTTTTGTAGTTCCAGCCTCTAAGTTATAGAATGTGCTGGATAGGTAATGAATGGAAATGAAGTAATATTTCAATATTTTCATGCTGTCTGCATTACAATTATGATGTTAATTAATTATCTGCCTGGCAGTTAACACCATGCAGAGGCATGGTTGTGGTCGACTTCCTGCTGTTCTGCTAGCAGTGAGTAATTAACCTCTCCTTTTCCCTGGGATTCTCTACAAGATGATCAGCGTGTTGATGATATAATTATTATTAATTCAGTTTCTGTGTTTCGTTGACATTGTTAATTACTTGTCGGTAATCAGCTAATGTTTAATCTTCCTTGCTGGATAGCTTCTTGAAAGGCTGCTTGAAATGGTTTAGAGAGGCTTCCCAGCACATTCTCACTCCTCATTGCATCAAGAGTTGGATAGACCACTACTAAGAATAAATTACTATCTTAATACTACAAAGAGTCTACTGAAGTTGGGGAATTTGGGGATCAAATTATATTGCTGTTTTCACTGTTCTAGGTGAGAATATGTAAAGCTGTTGTCAATAAATCTGGGAAACAAGTGGGATCCCTTTTGGTGTCAACTTTAAAAATTGATCTCACAGCATTATCAATATCATTTAAGGAGCAAAATTTAATTTAATGCTGTTTTTTGGTTTTCAAGGATTAATGACTTTCCTACAAAAAACCATTCATGGCATTTTTATTTTCAGGAAAAGTAAGAAATCTCTTTCCTAGAGTCTTGCTGTGTAAAACTTTCCTTAGCAAAAACAGCATTAGCACATCACTCCCTCGCCTCCCCAAAAGCATTGCTTAAATACAAATGTCGTAAAATCAGATTACACCAGTTCTGCTTCCCACTTCAATAAACAGTAGAAAGTTTGAGAAAATATTTTCATAGAATAAAAGTCAGTGTTATTTTTTCAGCATGTGATTATATCCACCAACATTACTAGTTCATTCTACTGTAAATTCCTACCATGACATTTCTCAGAATACCAAAAGGACATCAGATTGTTAAGGTAGAACAGTAAGCAATTAATTGCATTCAGTGTGCTCTTTTGTGAGACTGGGACTACCCATGCTTTTCTAGGTAAAATATATAGCTTAAAACCAGAATGACATGAGGAGACCAAAAGTTCTGATCTCTGGCTTAAACTTATCACAGTATCACAGTATCACAGTAGGTTAGAGATTGGAAGGGACCTCAAAAGACACTAGTCCAATCCCCTGCCGGAGCAGGAACACCTAGATAAGGTTACACAGGAACGTGTCCAGCGGGTCTTGAATGTCTCCAAAGAAGGAGATCCACAACCTCCCTGGCAGCCTGTTCCATGCGTCACCCTCACTGAGAAGAAGTTTCTTCTCAGGTTTAAGTGAACCTTTGTCCATTTGTACCCATTACCCTTGCTTCATTGTTTGCCACTGAGAAGAGCCTGGCTCCATCCTCGTGACACTCCCCCTTTATATATTTATATACACTAATAAGGTCACCCCTCACTCTCCTCCAAACTATAGAGACCCAGCTCCCTCAGTCTTTCCTCATAAGGGAGATGCTCCACTCCCTTAATCATCTTAGTTGCCCTGCGCTGGACTCTCTCCAGCAGGTCCCTGTCCTTTTTAAACTGAGGGGCCCAGAACTGGACACAGTATAATGTATGGAGTAGAGAGGTTTTGAGAAAGAGCAATCAAAGGAAAAGCTTGAATGAAAAGAAGAAGGTAGTTGGTATTGGTAAGGTCCTGGTGGTAGAATGGTTCTCAGTTTGCAATACTTTATTTCAAGAAATGGGTGAAAGTTCAGAGAACAAGAATAATGTGAGAATACATGGTCCGTAAGGAAAGAGTGAATTAATGGGTGTTTTCAGCCTGAAACAGACAAAGCTGAAGATCTGTTTGTTGTAACAGTCTTCTATTTTTTAGATTTCTGCAAAGAAAGAGAATTCTTTCATGGTTGTGCCTTTTAAAACTAACATACAAAGAAATAGATATTACTGCAGCCAGAGACTAGGATTAGAAATTAGGAAAGTCTCCAAGAGTAAGGAAAGAGCAGAAAAGCAGAGCTAGAAATTGCCAGGAGTTAAACTGTCCCAACAGAAATGGAAGCAGGTAAGTTGAGAGACAGGAATGAGAATTAGGAAAAAAAAGAAAGGGAAAAACCCTGAACTGAGCAGAAGTCCCGCAAGTAGATGGAAATGTGTCTGAGATGATGAGGACGCATTTCAGCAAAGAGAGTGGTGGGATGAGGAGCAGTTGTGAAAAGGAATCACGTAAAAGTAGAGGAAGCAATAGTGCAATCAACAGGTAGAGAATAAAGCAGTAGTTTGGGAAACCATAAAGAAGGGACAAGAGAAGACAGTGAAATGCAAGGTAGGAATAACAACTTGATTTTATTGCAACTGGAATCATACAGCAGAGGCTGTAAGCAGTTAAATGGAGACCCTTCCAATGTCATTTTAAAACTAAGTCTTAATTGCTTTACTTCGTAAGAGTTTCATGCAAAAAAACCACCCTCCTACTGTCTTGTGCCTGAGATTATCATCAAGTTTTGCTTCGAACCTGGAGTTTGGGAAACTTGAACAAAAACTCAGCTGATACCCCTACTTTGTACCTTACTTTGGATTGAAACCCTACTTTATGCTCATATTTTATTTGGAACAGCAGTCTTCCCTGTGTCAACCAGAAAATTTTATATGTATACCAACCCCAAAACAACTTTAGTTCATATGAAATTGGGAGCCAAGAAGTGTCATAAATCTCAGACTATGTAATCACTTTTCTTTCTGGAAGTTTCCGCTTCACTTTTAAACTCAAATGATAAGTGTCCACTTTTGTCCTTTGCAAAGAATATGGCGAAGTCTAGTCTCACCAAGGGAACTAGCAGGACTGTGTAAAACAGAGTTCTACACTTCAAGGGGAGATGGAACATTTTTTATTTCAGAAGTTTTACATAAAGGTAATACAAATGAATGTGCAGATTGTGAATGGTTCATATTTTATGTATTCAAGCTCTGGTAATAGGTGGGAACAATATGAATTGTACTTATGTATCGAACGAAGTCTAGTTACACAGCCTGCTTTTGATAACACTCCTCATTTTGTAAGCTATATGACATGTCAATTTACTGTTTTCATTTTGGAGACTGAGAATGTTGGATTGAAGCCTCAAGATCAAAACAAAGGTTAAAACAAAAGAACTCTTGATTTCTTTTTTTTTCCCCAAGTGTAAATATTCTTGTGTACCAAAGGGCGACACCCTGTGTTATCTGAAAATAGGGACTCCAGTTGTATATTCCTTTTACAGAGGGAGGGTGGCTTGTTTTTTATGATATTTGTCTTAAATGTGGACAGCATGGGTTTAATTCCTCATACTGCTACAGATGTTGTTTATGACCTTGGGAAAAATGTTCAGACCCAGATCTTCCACAGTACTTAGATGCCTTGTGTTCACAGGGCTGACGTGAACTGACAAAATCTGAATTTTCAATATTTCTGTTTAATGAACTATTTGCAAACACCTTCATGGATGCAAAGTACAAGGGATTAGGTCGTCCACTACCCTGGGCTTCAGCTAAATATTTGGATATTATTTCTTCACTGCTTGCTATGAATGCTATCTAATAAGACATGGTTTAGACCCAGCCAGTAACTCAGCACCACACAGCAGTTCTCTCACCACCTGCTGATACCCAGCCCATCGGTATTTTATGAACATTGTTCTCAGACTAAAGCCAAAATACAACACTGCACCAGCTACTAAGAAGGAGAAAAGCAATTTATAGCTGAAACCAGGACACTAGGTAAGTCACACAGTGTATCTGTTTTCTTGTATGATGACAAATTCCACAGTGAATACTGAATACTGCGTTTTAAAAAGTATCAACTTGAGGTGAGAGTATGAAAAATTGGAAATCAGCCATTATCCCAAGTATTTCTGTATGTACAAAAGAATTTTCAGTTCAGAATTCTAACCCAAAATTGCTGAACGCAGGGTTACATAGGAAGCCACTTGGGTGACAGTCAAAAATACGTGAACGGAGTTTTGCATCTGTTCTTCTTGTTCTACAGAAAGCAACTCAAAGTAGCACAAGTTTTTTTTATGACTTTCTGACTGAAAGTGAGAGGCAACAACCCATCAGGAAACAGCATCTGGGTTTTATCCAAAACAGCTTAAATCTGCCACTACCCCAGGAAGTCCAGATCCTTCAGATCCTTCCTTCCCAGGTTTGCTGGGAGCAGAAGCGTTACCAGCAATGACATGGAAAAAATTGGAACCAGTTTTGGTTGTTGCAGAGAGTTCAGGTCGGAAGTAGTGGTGGTCATTCTGAAGTTCAGAACAGTCTCTGTCTTCTTATATTTCCAGAGCTGCATGCTTTTGGGGTTGGCTCAAATTATTGAAAGAGATGTAGCTTAACTTTGCATTCACTTTAAACTGCTTTCTACCTGCTTGCCCCTTCAACTGTATGAAATTATCAGGGGGCTTAACATGCAAATAATAAGATTTGACATTATATTTATTCCTGCATATTGAACTGAAGCTCAGTACGATCTATTGTGAGTTGCTGCTTGAATATATAATTTGAATGACTGCACTCAATGACCAATAAAATAGTTTTCCCACAAACAAGGTCTAGAAACAGTTTTTACAAAATTCAGTTCCCCCTAATTAAATAAAGAACTCTCTGGGAATTGAAAACCCATACTACCCCATTCACATTATACAGTGGCAGATGGTAATAAAAGAAATGGTCAGTAAAAATGTACTGAAGTTTCAGCTGAGAAGATTTGGGTATTTAAAAAAGTCTAGTTCTGCTATGGTCTGTGCTTTGATAACACAAGAAGAATCTTCTACTGGTAGGAAATGACAGTTTCCAAAGGTTTTTAAAATGTCTCTTGTTCTAAAGTTATAACCTTAGGAGTGAGTCACTGAAAGTTAGTCTGTACATATGGCCCTCTATTACTGCAGCTGGAGCCACCTTACTCAGACAGGGTCTCTTTGTTTTTCACATATAAGGTCTCTGTCACACTCTCTTCAGTCTAGTCTATACTACAAGAAGTTTGTTGCTCTATTCATGTATGTCTTTATCAATGTAGCTTACAGTACAAATAGAAACATGGAGAACAAGAATCTGTCTCTGTCTTGATTATTTGAAAGTTACCAACAAAATGAAGTGGTTGTAGGGAAAATCTAGCTCAAACTTGTTAGTTCTGGATACAGAATATAGGCTTTTCTATTTACAGGAGAATAAGGAAAAAACTTGAAATTTCATCTGAAAAGAGAATAGTTGAACAGTTCACCCTTGCTCCCTGCCTCTGTAGTGGTCTGGGTTGAAAGATGCTGCAGTAGAACTCCTTTGGAATAAATATATGATGGAAAATAAGGTAAGGGCCATCTTCATGTTTTCCCATGTGCATCTCACCTGCACAGGGATAAAGCGTGATGGAAGAGAAGTCGATAATGGCTTAGACTGCTGGCTGAGGAAAATCAAAGGATGGTATTTCAATCAGACACTAGACATGTAACAGAAGGAGGTAAGTAAAAGAAGTCTTTAAAGTTGAAAAAGTTGCTGTTAGGCATAATATGAGTAGAATGGAAAGGGATGACTGCCATTAGGCAGAAGGTTTTCCTAAAGAGCAGCGGCCAACATGAAGGGAAATCTTTTTTCCTTCATAGAACAGTCAAGTGAAGAGACAACAAGGCTTGGACAAGAAGTTTAGCTGGATGGAAAGCCTGAAAGATAGTTAGATACAGGTGAAAAGTAGGAAATGTTTGGGTATTACCTGAGCACCTGCCTGCGAGTGAGTAGGCTGAATCTATGGTCTGCCCTTGTTTTCATGGCAGATTGAATAGTGTTCACTTCTATTGCCCATCTGCAAATGCAATGGGCTAACTGTGGGTTGTGGACCACGCAGGAAAACTTTATTTTTTAAATTTAAAGCTGATTTCATTTCCATTACAAAATAAGAAGAACAATGAAGTGTAGGGTGCATTAATTACTGGCTGCAGGCATTTAAAGACAGCTCGTGGAGATTTCATCTGCTGAGCTGTAAAATAGGTTAAGATTACTATCCCCATCACACAAGTGGGGTGTGAACCTCAGGGTCACACACTATGCTAGTAACAGAGTCAAATAAAAAAATATCCAGTAAGCTCTTGCTCTAACTACAAGCCTGTATTGAGTACTATATTGAGTACTATATATGCTATATTGAGTACTGCAGTACTTGAGCACTATATTTACTATGGTAAATAAATAAAATATAGTAAATAAATAAAATTTACCATAGTACTATATTTGAGTACTTGAGTACTGTATTGAGTATACATATGCTATATTGAGTACTGCTGCACTCAATATAGCATAGAGATACTATACTGCAAACTCCTGTGAGAAGAATCTGTGGTTTTGTTACTTCAATAATCTCAAAATCTAATTCTGATGTTGCTGGTATGGTGTCAGTGCTATGAATCCATCTCATCCAAGTGTGTTTCTCTTCAATTTTTCAGTCTGGTTTGTCTGGGGAGATGGGGTGACATTTCTCTTTGTTTTGTTCCTTTTTTATTTCTTTTACTTCTGTCACAACCCTCTAAAACAATACTTTAGAAGCAGCGTTTGTAAAATGCCATGATCACAAACAATCAGAGTGATTGCATGCTACATTTATCGTACATCAATGTCCCCTGTCATCAATTGCTTCTTGAAACTACAGAAGTCCATGAAGTGAAGCGGGGCTTGCTCTCACAAAGAGTTGTCCTAACAACTTTTTGCAGTCTCTTGTTTTAGCAGTAGAGCTGAGCCAATTATTTACATCCTGTATTACCAACTCTGACTTTTTAATTCAACCAAGCTGTTAGTAGTTGTTTGCAAATACTTGCCAAGCATTTTTGCTCTATCCCTTGCTTTGACAGTTCATCACTGAGGTTGTCTGAGCCATGTGATGTGATTTTCTTTCTGATTCTACACTGGGTGTGCTGGCTTCTTTAAAAATTGAAGAATAATGAGTTCCTAAATTTGAAGACAAGATTTTACTTAATTTGCTGTTAGTTCCACAAATTATCTGTGTCAGTCAGAATCTGTGGCAATAACAAACAGCAAATCTCCCAAATCATAGTAAATTGCACTGCTTACTTTCACTCACAAAAATAAAAACAAATCCATCAAATTATGCTGTCTGTTCAAGCGCTTTACCATAGCTGGTGTCTGTAATGCACAACATCTGTTCAATCTGTGAAACACTCATAGTCTGGCCAGTTCCTTCTAAGATTTCCATTTCATTTTTAAGGCAAAGAAACAAGGAGTAAATAAAATGGCATTTTAAATGCATGATGATGCTTCTCCTTGTTGCATCTTAAATATGTGATAATCTTCTTATACGTGATGCTCTTCTTGTGGCATAATATACTTGTAGTCTTCATATTGCCCCACAGGCACCTGTGATTTGAGGAGCAAACGAAAAGTTTGCTCACAATCTACACAGCTTGCTGCAATTTAGCCCCAGCTGCCTTAGATTTGAGTTCCACTCGTTGTAGGCTATCTCAGTACCCAAGAGCAGTGGGGACATTGAGCTGAACTTTGGCACTGGAAAATTTCCAGTAATGACTTCTTTCTATGGTAATATGCTTCTGCCTTCTGGACTGTTAACATGTGCAGGGATGCACTCAATTCTAGGTGCCCAAATTTAACCAGGAGAACCCGTGTCTAGGGACAGATGAAGCAAGCTTGATTTCTCAGAGGGGTCACCACTAGCTCCCTGCAGAGTGGGAGGCACAGTTGAACAGAGAGTTAACACACTGGGAGACAAGGTACCATCTAAGTTGTTTTTTTCATATAGGACCCCACTGCCATTTCATCAGCATAGCCCACAGCCTCAGCCAGTTCCCACCAGGCATTGCAACACCGTGAGGTGTTGGGAAGTTTATGTACTTTTCAACCGTGGCAATGAATTTGTATCAATGGTTCAAGTCCTGCTCTTCGTTCATCTGCAGTGGTTAGGTTGATTTAACTGCAGGTGCTTGTGAGAAAGATCCAGCCTGAAAAATGGCAATCTTTGCACGGAAATCCAGCACTCTTTCTGACACTTGTGTTATAAAAATCTCAGTAGCTGCATTTCTATAATTATTTTCCTAGAAAGATCAGCACAGTAATGACTTAAACTTGAATTCTGCTACTCTCCTGTGATATATACCTTGAAAAAAGCCTTATCTTTGTACTCATATTTGTGTCCTTAATTGCAATCAATATGGTGAGAAACAATTTGATTCCTGTGTATACTGCATTATCTACTATGAGAATAAACTACAGGGCAGATTATGCAAATACTGTTATATAACGACAGCAGTTACTGCAGTGTCTCCCAAGGTATATATCAGTGTACTGTGGCAATTAAACAGTATAGTGAAGCCATAGCAATTACCATTCTAAATTATAATAAGCAATTCAATATACACTATAGGATAAATCATTTTGTTATAGCAATCACTGTGTATGTGCTTCGGTTTTTATTCTAAAGCGCTTATTACGTGTCTTCTGAACGCTGTGCCAGATGATTTATACTGTGGGCTTGTGGTTCCAATGCATATTTATTATATGACTTTTGCAAAAAATACTCATAATGATTTTAACTCTGTTACCAGTTTGCAGTGATAACTTAAAGAAACCAATAGTGGTGTGGGAAGGAGGAGTACCCCTTGGTTTTTAATCCAAAACCCACCCAGAACTAGACATAACCTTCATATAATCTGAAGCTTAATAAAGCTAACTCCCAGTAAATTTAGGGGATTAAATTCGGAATTAAACACATGAACTACTCAGCTAAATTCTATTCATTTTTAGAATCAGCTTTCTGTCTAGGTAGTAAACAGATTCTCTCTAAAACTTGTGCATGATTTTAATTACAGATAAGTTTCTCTTTAAAGGCCACAGCATTCATGCTCAGGTTGCTAAGCTGAATTCAATACATCTATATGTTAGAGGTAGCAAGCTAATGTGTAAACAGGGAAAATATTGGAACCAATTGCTGTTAATTTGGTTTTGATCAATTTGCATTGACTGCACTTTACATGCAAATGAGAAGTGTTGGATTATCCCAGCTGAAAATAGCTGAGATACTAAACTCCTTTTAAAAATCCAAAAATAAAATAAATGAAATGGGAGAAACAGAAAGTGGAAAAGCCTCTGTTCAAAGTCTTGGTAAAGAGAAGCAAAGAATCAGTGAATTATATGTATATGTTAGAATAGCCAAGTGCAAGTACAGATTTGAGGAGCTGTTGTGTAGGAAGTCAAGATGGCAAATTCTGGATCCTATTTAGAGTATTGTTAATTTTTATGCTAATAAAAATTAAATTTAAAATAACTTTGAAAACTTTGCATGAACCAGGAAATGTGGAAAATCCAGTCTGATGTAAAGACAAACAAAAAGAAAACAGCGCAAACGTAGAAGTTGCATTTGGTAACATCAAATTTCAATGGAAAATGTTTCCTGGCTGGATATCAGGTCAAAAGTAGGTGCTCCTCTTTATTCGTCCATAGTCCCACTGAGGTAGGTAAAAAGTTTTGCATTCATGGCATTGCAGAAGAATAGGGTGAATGGACTGCAATGATCATGACATAGTTGTAGGTCAGTGATGCATTTGATCCAGTCTCATGTAACAGTCATTCCATCTGACTTACAAGGAATGATGTGGATAGAGAAATATCTGTTAGAGCACAAAGGACAGTGACAGTGAATGTACGTAACATTGCTGGCAGTAGTGTAGTTGGGCACTTTGGCATTCAGCACATGATACAGGTCCTTTCTGGGGAAGCCTTTAAACTTCTGTTTGCCTTGTAGGGAGGTGTTTACATCCTATTGACTTCCCCATCACTTAAACACACATGAAGACACTTTCATGAACAAGAATGCTTTCTTCAGTACTAATTTTGCTTTTAAAAACCCAGAAATGGAAGTACCCTGAGTTATGAGGAGTTGTGAAAGCCAAGAAGGACATAGGTGGTCTTACAGGAGACACTAAAACATGACAGGAAATTAGACAGTGAGATGCAGTCTTCAAAAATGTATAATGGGACATTAATCCAGAAGGAAAATATCCAAAGTAGATATTGAATCAGAAGGAGAAAGTTGGAAATCAATAATCACCCTGAAGTATGCTCAGGATTGTAGCTTATAACAGACATGAATAAATAATGTTCTTAGAAACATGTGGGTTTCAACATGCTATTCAGTTCCTGGTGAAATAGGGGAGTTCCACTTGAAAACCTGTGAAAACACTCAGCTATCGGCAGTATGAGAAAGTTGGTACTTTGTATGGCTCAATTTACAGTTTCAGCATTATCCTCATATAAAGCAGGAAGTTTGCTTGGGAATGTGGAATACTTATCCATAATTAATAAACAACTGGTTTGACTAGTAAGTGTGCAAAATTAATATATTCACTGTGTTTCAGTTACTGCTGCTAACTTGCAAAATACCACCCACCCACCTGAATAGATGAGAGGAGTGTAAAAAGGATGTGGCCTCTGGTTACCACCCTACCCGTCTTTTCAATAGCTCCTGGTATGAGTAAAGACTTGGTTATAAGACCAACATGGGATTATCTTGAATTTGTCAACAGATGTCCAAATCAGTTCCAAATATTCTTTAAACACTTGGTTAAAAAAGTTTAGGGAATTTATTAAGTTATTTTTTGTCCTCCCTCTGTTGTTGGATTAAGAATCCTATTGAATTTTTGCTTTTTTATATTGTCTGACTGACTGCAGGCTCATGAGCTTCTGGCTGTTTTATCTGGGCTTGTATTCAGGTGGCATATGCCAATGAAAATTGTATTGAAAGCTCTGGGTGCTGAATTCCATTTAGCCAGAAAATGGGCATAGTTCAAACAATGCAAGCTGCAGGACTGGATCATAGCTCTGTGTGTGTCAACTCTGATATACAGTTTCTATCTCTGCATGAGACGAAGAATTCATCTCTGTCACCTTGACCACTCTGCTAAGACTGCTGGCAAGGCAACTGTTGAGTTTGTGTTATGATGCAGGTTTCTGTCTGCTGACCTAGACCATAACCCTCAAAATTCACAGGCAGATCTATTAAGGCTTCTCTTGGGACACATATGACAGAGTAGTAATTCTTTTTTATGATTGCAATACTGAGCACTTCCAGAATTGCTTTGAAGTTTGAGGCAAAATTACCAGTACCTAGGGCATAGGAGTGCTTGCATAAGTTCAAAAGAATGTTTCCAAGAGACACCTAGACCTTACTTGATGGGTCTACACAGCATTGCACTGGGCTCTGGAGACTTCCTTAAATCTCATCCAGACACCTCATTGTGTTGAATTTCTTGGGTATAAATGCTCTCTTAGGTCTCATAGGTTTCTATAGGCTCACAAAATAGAGGATAAGAAGCAAAAGGGCTGTCTGGTTGGACCCCAATTTAATTCATTGCTCCAGGGGAAGGGTCCTTTGTGGTGGCTGTCCACAACGGGTAATGATGGGTAATCATTGTGTTCAATAACTTTCTGAGATTCAGCTGCCAGAAAGGGGTCTGACTTTGGAGCGTAAGTCCTAACTAAATGCTATCATGCAGTATGAGCTTTCTTACAACATAAAAAGACACTCCACTCATTCTGGAGCCTATTTAAGATATAATTCACCATATCTTCTTTTCCAAGAAAGATATTATGGTAGTAACATTGAAAAATCTATGCTGATGTAGCCCAGAATTTAAAATCTTTATAAGCAGTTTCTGTGAGATATCCGGTATGCTACATGGACCTGCAGACTCCTTTGGAAACGTGTCCCACCACAGGCAATTTATTACGTTTGGGCAATGCCATGGAGACTGGCTCTTTACGCTTCCTGAACTAGCTGTCTGTTTGTTGGACAACCTCTTTGGTCCACTTGGTGCCTGATCTGCTTTGTAAGATCTGGAGAAAGTGTTAACTGATCTTTCTTCAACCAGAATTAGTTGGGATGATAATTCCTGGGCTGGCAAGTAAATCCCTTCTCTCTCTTAAGATCACAGAAACATAGAATAGTTAGAGTTGGAAAGGACCTTAAGGTCATCAAGTTCCAGCCCCCCTGCCATGGGCAGGGACACCTCGCTCTAAACCATATCACTCAAGGCCTCATCCAACCTGGCCTTGAACACTGCCAGGGATGGAGCATTCACAACCTCCTTGGGCAACCCATTCCAGTGCCTCACCACCCTAACAGGAAAGAATTTCCTCCTTATATCCAATCTAAACTTCCCCTGCTTAAGTTTTAACCCATTACCCCTTGTCCTACCACTACAGTCCCTAATGAAGAGTCCATTCCCAGCATCCCTATAGGCCACCTTCAGATACTGGAAGGCTGCTATGAGGTCTCCACACAGCCTTCTCTTCACCAGGCTGAACAGTCCCAACTTTCTCAGCCTATCCTTCCCTTTGAGGTGCTTTCAGTTGTTCTTCTTGTGAAACCATAACTTTGGAATCTCTAATCATAACATGGTTTTTGCTTTGCTGGACTTTTTTATTTCCAATCTCAAGTTTTAACCTCAGTGACAGATTTTAA
This sequence comes from Neopsephotus bourkii, assembly GCF_033783945.1. Classification (NCBI taxonomy): domain Eukaryota; kingdom Metazoa; phylum Chordata; class Aves; order Psittaciformes; family Psittacidae; genus Neopsephotus; species Neopsephotus bourkii. The sequence goes on from NW_026901486.1 coordinate 2,452,571, forward strand.
TGGTAATAACAATCTTGGTTCTTTTTAATTTTTTCTAATTGCCAATGGCTTTTCTTTCTCTGCTAATGTCATCCTTTCTTATCAGATGCTGGTTCATGCACTTGCATCCAGATTAAACATAATAAAAAGTTCCACTTGCTTTTTAGGTGATAGACTGCCTCACCTTCTACTGCAACAGCAATTAATTGGCCTAGTGGTCAGTCACATCTTATCATACCGAGTTCACACCACTGGTTCTTGGTAAATACATGCAAGAATTGTGGATTATGAACGCATGCAACACATTTGTGGTGTTTGCCATAGGGTGTGCTAGTCCATATTCTGCTTTTAGTGGATTCTGGCCTTCAGCCCTCAGTGTTTCCCCTGCCTGAGGTTCCATGGATTTTAGTGTTTTGGATTCTTCACTCAAACTGCTGGTCCCAGAACACTTCAGTCTGGACTAGGTGATATAATTTGGTGGAGAAATTTCTGGGTTTGCCTTCTTTCTTTTTCTTCTGTTTTTCTTAGATTGTCTCACAGAGATTTAATACTAATTCCCTGCACAATTATTAAAAACAGAACCAGGAGCTGAATCAGCAACTAATAGTTCCCTCTCATTTTCTACCATTTCCTGCTTACAGACACAGTGTGTTGGCCCAACATTTCCCCCCCCCCCCAAAGGCTCATCTTTGTCCATTGTTATTGTTCCATTATCATTGCTTGGGTTTTTTAGTTGACTTTGCTATTTTTGGCTTCTTACGATGAATGTAGTTTAAGGGGGGGGGATTATTTATTATTATTTTAATTCTAGGTGGACTGGGGGAGCAGGTTGTCTTATATTGCCAATGTCATTTAAAATAGCATTAGTATAAAGCAGAATAAGGTCCTTTAATTTTTAGTGACATTTATTATATTTTTAATACATTATACCATGGTTGAATCTCCTGGTCCATTAATAGAATGTCTTGTTATTCCTTCCCCCATCCCATAAAAGTTTACTTATAATAATTTTGTAAACCTAACTACAAAATATAGGTTCCAGGCCTTGAAGATATTTTCCATGTTTGCTTTTTTTTTAACTGTATCTATTGTAGGTATGTGATTTTTCACCAGTAAATGAAAATGCCAGGAACTTACTATACGTTACTGCAGCTTTGCCCGTAATAACTTTAAATCCCATTATGATCACCTCATTTTACAGCATGCTTTGGTCCTAAGATCAATATATCAAGAGAATAGCATGCCAGTTACTGTCCTTGGACATAAAGATTTCAAAGCAAATACAGCAGTCTTACATAAGAGAAAAGGCAGCAAAGAATGACTGTTCAAGCGTTGGGTCATCCACTGGACTCCCTGGCTTTCTGTGCAAAATAAATAATTCAAATATATTTACACAGAAATGTTTTTGCAGTGCTTTACCTGTGGTTGCACCAGGGAAGAAGAGGAAGAAGAGGCAAAGGAAGAAGAGGAAGAAAAAGAGACACATGAAGAAATTGCTCCAGGACCTGGACTTGCTTCAGCATGCTCTTGCGTTTATACAAAGCAGTAGCCCCTCCACAGGAATTCAGTCCTGTGCATGAGAATCTCTTCCAACATTAAAGACAGTGTAAAATGCAGACAAAGAGAACAAGCCATAGAGGTATGGAAGATCACTTATCATATTTATTCTCCATAAGCTTGTTAGATTTTTATGTCTTATGGCCTTGACTCTTTCTTCATCCTTTAAGATTTTGAGCTGATAAAGTAGTGAATTCCAGTACTATGCAAAAGTCCTGCTTGAATTTCAGGCTCCCTAAAATGGAAACCTCTAGATATGCATCTACTGTTGTTTCAAAGTGAAATGCAAACCGCTGTGGACTGTTCAATACATAAGGATTTATGTGCTCCATGAATTGACTGATTAGTTTCCTTATGTAGAAACCCATTGTGGAGTAGGGGTTTTCGACCATTTTAATAGGCAGAATCGGTACAGCATCCTGAAGGACCAGGATAGTTTTTAATGTATAAAATGAACATTGACAAATGTGGAAAAAGAGTTTACTAGAATGAGCTTGAATCTGCAGTGCCATTTTGAGGGTTATCAGTGCAGTAGGTTTGTTTGCTTGCATTTTAATGCTGATTCCAAACCTCAGGTTGGTTCAAGGAATTGAGATGAATAAATAATTCATAATCTTATTTAGCTTTGTTTGATTCTGTGCAGACTGGGCATAACTATGCAGCTGGTGAAAAAGTGTCTGAATCAAAAACTCAGAAAACTTAGAAAAAGAAAAGAGAATACAACGGTTAGGATAAATCCAGGCAAAGCAGTTTCTTTCCCTAAGCTTCTGTTAGTTTTGAGATTCATTTTAATCAGAAATCAAGGTTTCATTCATATTTCAGTATTTAGACTCTGTAAAAATAAAAACTTATATCCTTGAAGCAGATCAAAATATTTTGCAGTTTGGGAGCTTTTTCTCTCTCAATTTACAATGCCAGTAGATATTTTTACATTTAAAAACCCTCTTGCAGCATCAGCAATTCAAACATTCCAGCACTGTGTGTATGAAAGTCAAGGAAGTATGATCAGTAGAGCTAAAGCTGATGTTACGAGTGTTTTTAGGTTGCCAAAGCTGAGGGACTTTCATGAAGTGGTAGGAAGATTTGAAAGAATACAGTGCTGTATATTCACTTTTAATAATTAAAAATTAGTCAAATACCCTTACCTCTCTTAAAATAAAACTAACAATATAGTATCTTTAAGAGTTTATACCCAGTTATTTGGGATAATTCAAAGGCTATGGTCCAGAATAAAGGAATCCAGCTCTACTTTCTTAGGTGGTCTATAGAACACCAGCTACTGTAAGCTTGTGACCAACTTTGGCTGAGGCTTTTGAAGTAAATCATTCCTTCCAAACTGCAGGCCAGCATCCGATACAGAAGGGTTGCTGTTCCCTCAAGATCTGTCTGTTTGAAACTTTTTGGATTGGCTTTGTTACACCAGCACAGATTTATTCGTATTAAAATCTTAGTTACATAATAGGGAGTATTGCTACAGTGACAGCTGTATGAGATATTTTAAGTGAAAAGCAAAGTCAACACCTTGGTGGGACTTATCAGGTGAGATATTTGACTTCAAATTGAAAATATAGACTGTGTATACAGAGACAGTTATTCTCTACACACTTTAGAGTAAATGCTCTTGTGTTCAAGCCTCTGAAATGTGCTGTTCCTAAAGGTTCAAACATGAATCTGGAAAGAGATCAGGAAAGGCAATTTTACATGGATCTTCATGCCTGAAACTGAATGATCACAAGTTTCTGAATGAAGGTCACTGTTGTATTTTTCCTAGCAGCAAGGAACAGCTGTCAAGGAGAGGCTTTTGTGGAGGAGAACGTCCCAGTCTGAGACAAATACCTAAACATCCCTTGCTTAAAAAGTCTTACTTAGGATGGAAGGACCTTACCTCTCAAGGTGCCATCCCTGCTCTTTCCCATAGAGCAAAATTCCAATTAGTTTAGATTGGACACTTGATGGACAGATAGCTAGTGTTAGTGGGGTGGGCAGACTATGTATCTGGAGCAGTGAGTCTGTCAACAGACACAAATAGTACACAGCATATGAAGAGTAATAAGAAATTTACTTGTGTATGTCTACATTTGTAAATGTGGGAAAGAGACTATATCATATTCTTTGGTGAAAGAACAGGCACTGAAAAAAATTGATCTTGTCTCTGAATCTTCCAGATCTTCATCTTTGAAGCTGACACTTCAGCCCATTGCTGCTAAGGATGATGTGTACAAAATACTCCCAACCTCAATGTATCTGTCTCATTTCATTGCTCATCTGCTCAGGAACATGTGCTGAACCAGGACAGCAAAATGACCCACAATTTATACTGCATCTGTTTTGGCTTCCCAGAGGAACTAGCTTTAGCATTTCACAAAATCGGTGTAGCAGCTTGTTGCATGAAGCAGAAACACTGAGATCAATTTTAGAATGTAATGATGAGGTCTAATGTTCTCAAAATACCATTAAATGCCTATTTTCTCCTAATATACTAGGAAAAATGTAGACTTGAATGCTGCTGTTAGTTTATGTGGTGAAACTGATAACCATAATCCTTTGAAGGATATGTCCATGCTAAATCCTTTTGTAGGGAGTTTTTCACTTTCTTTTCCAATTACACATTTTCATTCTTCTCATACATTAAGAAAAGCTTGGATTCCTTAATAGGGGTCTGCACAGCATGTGGTCTTGACAGAGCTAAGAACAACAATTGCTATGTTTTTAAAATGGTATGGTTTGTAAATTGTTAGATTAACCCCATTTTAATATAATATTTTTTGCAAGTATTGGTTTGATAGTTCACAATAACCTGTAAATGTTAAATTAAGCCGAGCTATTTGGTTCTGTCCTGGCATAATTTCACAAAGTATAAAACCATTTTTATAACAGCATGGGGCTAATACACTGAATATCTTCCCATGTAGAGCCAGAAAAATGTAAGTCAAGAAAGAAGTCTGTGGAGATTTTTGAAATGGAATAAGCTTAGAAGTAAAATTTCATGCTAAGCAATTTGTGCTGTATTTTTCAGTGGCATGCAGTAGTTGTAAATGAAACTTGTTTTCAAGAACTCTGTGATATAGAATCATATAATTATAGAATGGTTTGCGTTGGAAGGGACCTTAAAGATCATCAATAGATCCAAGGCCTCTGCCACAGGCAGGGACACCTTCCACTAGACCAGGTTGTTCCAAGCCCTGTCCAACTTGGCCTTGAACACTACCAAGGATGGGGTAACTTTGAGTAGTTTATTGTGCTTATCACAACACACAATTGGTGCATTCTCCCACGTGCACACAGATGTGGATAACTGTGCACATGGACATACACCATTATGTCACTTCACATATACTTTATCCCCTGCAGCAAGAAGGTGAAATTGAAAAGAAAAAAAACCTTTATCCTGGAAAGCAGTGCCATTGTGAAGGAACTTCAGGAACTTTTGGTATTCTTGATGTGAACCAATCTTTTTGTTTTTGTCTTCTCTTCAGCATTACTTTCTTGTGTGGACACAGGATTGACTACCCTTTGGAAGCAAATTTTGTTGGCATCCCTCAGGCATCTGTTTGCTTCTCAAATATTTAGTTGTGATTTGTATTTCAGGAAAACCTTACAGGTAAGAATAATCCATGAGTATTTTTATGCAATCAAGGCCAGTTTGTATCCTGTGAATGTGGCAGAATTAATTTTTCAGTTGAGTAATGCATCAATGTACCTCACAGCTACTACCCTCTCCAGATACTCAGCCATACCTATAGGTAGCAAAGGTCCTATTCAAACTTCAGAAAATACATTGTACCTCTCGTAGCATTATTTTTATTGGCACTGCATATAAGCAACTTCAGTCTTGCTTTTCAGTCCTTTGGCTGATGTATGCGGAAGCAGAAAGGTAAGTCATGCAATTACAGTAGTACCTTCTAGTCCTTTACCTGAGGGACCCTGGACTTGACCATAACTCCTGCAGTTTCCCAGTAAGGTCATACCAGTTTATCAGCTTCATATTTAGTCAGATGTAACCTCATTGATGAATTTACTTAATACACAATTTAGCTTCTACAGTGGTATTGTTGTATTGTGTTGTCTTCTAAAGCAACAGAGACTGACTCTTGAGGACACATGACACAAAGCTGATGGACCTGTACTCTAAGGTGGCATAGATGATTATATCAAATGCTCGGCTGGAGTCATTTTAGCTGAGAAATTTTCTTGCAAACCTAATTGGAAGAAATGTCTGAAGATCTGTGGTCTTTCTTTGCAGCATGGGGAATGATTTGGTCACTGGACACATCAAACTAACCCTGCTTCAATTCTGGAGTCTTGTCTAGATTCCTGCTTTTTGTATGTATTCCTGGTTTTGAAGCACAGAGACAAAAGAGTTTAACATTGTTCTGTGCTAGTTACAGGATATCTGGGAGACACTTACTTGCCAGAGAAAGTCAGGAGGTACCAGATGATCTAGAAATCACTTCTTTCCTGAGCTTCTATGAAGCTCAGTAGAAAATTACTTATTTTCCACAAACTGCTGACCACTTGTTAGTGAAGGATGGGGTTGTGTGCTCTACATTTTTACTAGAACTTGATGATTTATTAACATTTTAAGTCATGTGTTACATCAGCATCTGTTAGTTGTAGGGACAGATCAGAAAATACTGTGTTTTCCCATGTTCATGTAACTTTTTTTGAACACTTAGCTTGAGGAAGAGTGGTGGAGGCTGTTGCACAAAATGTTAGAAGAAACTTTGGTCTGGTAAACACTATGAAAATCTAATTTGTTCTAAGAAACCCCTGTTATATTAGCATAAGAGCCTGATCCAGTGCCAATTCAAGAAAAAATGAGGTTTTGACTAAGTATAGGAGAGCAAGAGATGAAAGCATTGGATATTTTCCTTTACCTGGTGCTTTGCTGGTCTTCCTTCTCTTTCTGCATACTGGGGTGGTAGCTGAGGACAGATTGATGAGGAAACCACATTTATTTTCCCACTGAGAAATTTTAATGCCAGCCACTAATTCTGGGACACGCTCTGTGCTAAGAATGTGGCTAGAAAACAATCTGGGGTGGCACCGGGGGAACATTGTGATATTTTCTTTTCCATGATACATCTCAATGGCCTACTCATCAGTAAATTGATTAATTGAACGTATTTGAGAGTGTAGTCACAAAAATGTCTGAGCTCTATGATTCTCCCCCACGCACTTCTTTCCCCTGCACACTGCCATCTTCGGTGATTTGGAAGTGTAGAAAATAGTATTATAAGGGAACAGATGCGAACAAAAGGGGTGAAATTGAATGTATTAGTATTCAGCGGTCTGCTTTTGATTACCTCTGACTGAAAAATATTTGGAAGCCACCAGGGTCCCCTCAAGTGTTATGATTTCGTAAATTCAGCCCTCGTGTGTTGGGATTCAGGCTCCCTTATTGAAATTGAATTGATATTTTGTAAACTTCATTTGTGAATAATGTGATCTGACAGGGACAAATGCGAGGGAGAATTGTTTTCAAACCTTCTCCAAATGAAACTTATTATTGGGTAAATACGGATTTCTTTGTCTCTTTTCCTCTCTTTCTATCCTGAGCTTCTTCATGGCCTGAATATGTATCAACTTTTCCAAGGTAATTGAATTGATTCAGTCATGTGTGGGCAACAGAAATGGGCAATAGAATATATTCCTGATGGGGAAAAATTGAAAAGTAGAAGGATTTCTGCTCAGGTGCAGGGCTGGGAGGGTCACAGTTGCTATCAGAGGAGAAAGACACTCAGGAGCTTCTTTCTGATTATCTCAGCTTTGACCATTCTCTCCCTCAATAATCGCCCTCTGATATAACGCCGGCTTTCCAATTTTGCTGGCCAGCACCATGCCACAGATGTGTTACATATTAATTTCCCTTTGCAGAAAATTTGCCAAGCTTTAGCTCAAATTCAGTTAGTCGGATTGATGAAAGTGGCAAAAGGATACGACATTTACTGATTCTCCCTTTTCACCTTTGATTAGCTCAACCTGTGAATTATTCTTGCCCTGTCAGTGTGCCATTAAACGAGCTGGGGCCAAGGTTGCAAGTTCATACTTTCTGATGTAACCGAGAGAAAATACGTTGGGCCATGATTTGTCTGACAGAGACCCAGGATCGTTTCAATGCTGCAGTGCCATTATTTTAACAGGTCAGCCCTTGGTGAAATAAAGAAATGAAAAGAAAAGCTCCATCTTCCTCCTCATAATCTTTATTTCTAGCCCATATCTCTGGCACGTGCTCATTCCCAATGGTCCTGGAGTAGAAGACCTCACTGTCTTCCCTCCAGAGAAGCTTGAAAAGTCCATCCCTCCCTCTCCTCACTGGTATTTTCAAATTAAAGGTTGCTAGTCTGTAGTGATCATATCCCATATGGATTGTTGCCACAGGCTGGAATCTGTGTAGTAAACTTTTCCTTTTTGTTTTCACTCTGTCAACACAGTGCAGGTTTCATCTTTTCTGGAAACGCCAGAACTGTGTAGTCCTAAAGCATTTTGCTCTACCGGTGAAGTGTAAGGGAGAGAACTTGGTTTCCATGCCTTCCCCTGTGACAGCACTGCTTTGACAAATTATACCAGGTTTTGGTTGATTATTTTCCCTTGACAAGTGTCTTAATTTTTTCATTGTAAAGTTTGAGTTTTTCTCAGTGGTGCAATGGAAACTTTAATGTTGTTACTACACCTTGTTGGGAAAATTGCTAGGAAGATTGGGAGTTTTTTTTGTCAAGTTAGACAACATGTATTTAAAAGATGTCTTCCATAATGATGTTGAGCATATAGAATGCCATTTCACAATGCCAGATGTGCTTAAGTGCATGTAGCATTGGTGGCTGCGGTCCTGAGCAAAGGGGAAGGATATGAGTTAATATCTTAATATGGGTTAATATTCATTCTGTGTGAATGAATAACATTTGCCCATGTGAATGAATAACATTGCCCGTATGCTTCCCTGCAAAAAGTACACCATAAATAGTTTGGTCTCTAGTCCATGAAGTAGGGATACTCACAATGGCCTCATGCTGTAAGGAACTCATGGAGAACACCTCATGGTGACTAGCACCATGGTTTTTGGGTGCTCTCAGGATCTGAAACAGTGGTGGGAACTAGTCTCAGTGTCTGCTGTCATTTACTGACCTTTCCATGGTAATTCTGGGAAAACATTATCCAACACGAGAGATGTGGGTTTGGTCCCTTCTGTGCATGGCACAGTGGTATTTTTACCAGAAATACTTTTTAAAAAGTTTATCGTAAAACTATTACCACTTCCTTTTTTCTAACAAATTGTGTACACTCAAAGGCACAGTTTGGAGCATACCTAACAAGAATTTTCTTACCCTTTCTTCATGGCACAGCTGCCATTTGCACATAAGTCACTTCATGACATCTATCATAAACCTGACAATCAACATTTAAAGTATCTCCCTCTGAGAAAACTGAGCTTGTGTTGAGAACTGCAGTCTTGTGGCCTCAGTCTTTCTTGTATAATATATATTGGGTTATAGCTGTTGTGTAGAAACAATTGTTGAAAGTAGAGAGCAGTGAGGAGAGGAATTGGTGTGCTGAACTCTCTGGGAAGGGCTTCCATCTGACACGCAACAAATATTGCTCATGGCTCTTCCATAACTCAGTGAACACAATTGGGTTTCTGTAATTTTCCACAACCAAACTGGGCTTCCCCAGGTCAGTGGCCCGGATGTATAAAATCGTCAAGACAAAGCACAGAAAAAACCTCACAATAACCTGTGTGATTGAAAGTGTAATGTAGAAATAACCCTAAAAGCCATTCCTTGTAGAAAGTCACCTTTGGAAAGTACTAAAATCACTGACCATTAATAATGAGACCTACATTGCAAATTAGGTTATTTTAAATCCATCAAACAACTTCCCCAATCAAAAGAAAAAAATGATATATAGTCATGGTCGTGTTTTCTATCTTTATATAAGTTATTAATTTGTATACTTAAAAAAAAATTGAGTCTGATCATAGGAACACTTTATATTCTCTCAGGCTTAAAAGTGCTCTAGCTATGGCCTGCTAACTCTTATGGCCATGAAGAATGCATGTCTTGGTTATAAATGGTATCCACTTTAGCTTCATAGCTTAGAGCTGAATAAACACAGACTCACTGAATTGTACTCAATGACTCTATTTATACTGTATTTTGTTAGCATCTGACATAAATCAAGCGTGATTTGATTGACTATACCTAAAGTAGAGCTGGAATAAAATAATGAGGGCGTTTGTTAGCTGAGCTGCCAGTCTTTAGTAGTAATGACATTTAACGTAATAGGTAGCAGGTAGGTTAAAATCTGCTTTTTATTTGTTGTACATACATTTTATAAAAAGAAAGATGTAGTAAGGCCTAAGGTGCAATTTTTCACACCACCCCTCCAGATAGGAAGCTAATTAAAAACAAGGCAAAAAACTGATCATGAATGAATGCATTGGCCATTGTTTAGTGTTATACAGAACTGTACAAAAAAGATCATTAAATTCCATTCATCACTTTGGCTTTAAATTGATGCAAAAGACTTGTACTTCTGTGCATAAGGTAGAGGCTAAGTAGGAAGGGTATTAAATCAGTTTGAGGGCCTTGGGAAAGAAAATATTTAGCAAGAGAAATAATAAAGCACAGGATATGATAACATTGCTGTAAGGAGTGTTAGCTCATTTGTTTTAAACACGAGTCTGAAAGGGCAAGATGGAGGTAATATAAATGTTAATAGTAAAATCCAGAGGGTTTGAAATTTTCAGTGGAGGTATCTGGTGCCACAGCAATAACCAAATGCTTTTTTGTCATCTCCAAATTAGAAGTCTGTGTTAAAGAAGTGGTATAAATTTTAGAACTAAAACCTTGTAAAACTGTAAAACATGTACTTCAGAACTTCTTTTATTTTTTTATTTTGTGTGGCTACTGATTTATTTTTTTTTCTAATATATGAAACTTTAAACTTCTCTTTTGAAAGCTTGTGTAAGTATTGGGTGGAACAACTGAACAGTGTGTGAGCAAGTGCACCTGGATACTAATTAACTGATTTGCGTAAAGCTATTTTCTACAGGCACTGAGAGGATGCAATCGTTATGGTCATAAAAATTGACTTCTGTTTGTTACACGCACTTCTACTGGAGTCATAAAAATTATTCTTGGCTCTCGTGTGCATGTAGCTACACAACGTTATTAACACTGCCACTTGCACTTTGTCGTAAAATGCTAATTGCTTATTGACCAGGGCACAGAATTTGGGCAAAAAAATATATCTAATACAAATAATGAAGTCTGGAAACCATCCCAGCTCATCTAACAACAAAAGTATGGTTCAAATCCTGAAAACAGGTCCCATAACCCAGACCTGTGTCCCACACCAGACTGTGGGTCACAGAGGGGACTGTTTGCACAGCTTCATACTCGAGCAGGATCAGGACAACCCTTGGGTAAACATCATTAGATATTAGGAAGAATTTCTTTACTATGAGGGTGGTTAGACACTGTCACAGGTTGTCCAGAGAATCTGTGGCCGCCCCATCCCTGTCAGTGTTCAAGGCCAGGTTGGACACAGGGGCTTGGAGCAACCTGGTTTAGTGGAAGGTGTCCCTGCCCATGGCAGGGGGTTGGAGCTGGATGAGCTTTAAGGTCCCTTCGAACCCAAACCATTCTCTGATTTCTCTGAGTCTCAATATGGCCCTATAGAAAACACACCTAGCAGGGTCAGCTGATCAAGCTGGATCCATGTTTCTCCTGATGAACTTCTTTTTGTATTATTAAATACAAGGCCTTCTCTGTCCCTGGCTCCCCTTTGGATGCTGGTGCTCCAGGAGAGATCCAACATGCAATGAGAACATGGAAGAGAGCTGGCCACAACCCTGATGCTATGTGCTAGAAAACATTTATTGAAAACATCAGCCATTTAGCACAACTTGCTCCTTTTCACTAAGTAAATAACTGAGTTTTGAGATGATTTAATGAGCCAGCTGCATGAGGAAAGCCTGAGCAATGCCCAAAGATGGTTCTGACTCCATTGGAGGCAGAGAACTCTCCAGCTTCAGGGAGGTGATGGAAGGAGAGCAGCTTTGGTCCTTAAAGCTGCTTTTCATTGTGGACTGCTTTTTATTACGGCTAGCAGAAGGTGAACTGATTACTGCCTGTCTAACCAGCCAATTTCAGCATACTCAGCAAAGGACTGAGCAACAGCACCTGACCAGTGGAAATGACCACTGAAAATAAGAAAAAAGCATAGAAACCTGTTGCCAAGCTTTTCAATTCAGTGCCTGCATAACTATGCTGTGGGCTGCTTCTCAAGCAATTTGAAAGACTTTGACGATAGAAGTATCTAGAAGGAAACAAACAGCTCTCGACTGAATCCTTTCACAAACATGTTTTTAATTCAACCTCCTATGACATCTAACTTTTCATACACAGGCACTGTAAAGCCTGCTTCACAGTCTCTAAGAGGTTAAAAATAGAAGTGTTGCAAAGAGAGATTTACTTGCTCATTTAGATCGAGGCATCAAGGGTGATATATAGTGTGGGTTTTTTTTTGGTCGTAATATAGTAGATTCTGAAGTTTATAACTTAAATTCATTCTTTGGGATGATCTGATAGCACCAGTTTGGTGCTAGCTCAAGAGACTCTTTCAGAGCAGGTTATACTGCAGACAGTGGCATGTCACCTGTACAATGGTCCTAAAAAAACATGGTTTCAAAAATGTATTCTAAAGTTGGAATCTATTTCAAGACCTGACTGGCACAAGCTGATTTTTATTGTCTGAACATCTTCCTTGTTTTCTTGAAGTCACCAGAACTGGATCAGGATGTGATAGACACCAGGAAAATCTGACCCATGGAAACAGTGGAAGAGACCATGAAATGCAACTTTCTGTGTGCTGTTTTACTTCTATCTAAACATAAGCATGTCTAGATGAATGACCAATTGTCTTCGTGGTTATGGTGAAGCGGTGAGCAACACAACAGGGACCCTGAGAGGCTGGGTCCAACCAAAAAAACCCCAGGAAATGCCTTCCCGGGTTTGAATGGAAAGGGCTCATGCTAATAACTCAGGGTTCAGGTGAGATTTTGGTCTCAGGCGACTTAGCCACATGTCTTTACAATTTTATTGCAGTGCTCCACTGTTCTGTTTGTTTCCTAAGGTCTAAGTTTTCACAGCAGAATTCCGATTTGGGGGTGTTGATCTTTTTGTCTAATTTCAGCTGTATCTAGAAAGCCTGTATTTTAGCCCAAGTTGCTGTTCTCCTAATGTGTAGCAAGATGTTTTGAGTTAGATATCCATGTCATGTCAGCTTTTTGACTTCAGATGGACACCTCAAGTGCTTTATGAAATTCAGTGTATAAAGTACGAGTAGCTGCTGTTTAAGAAATTTATTTGATTTCATCTCAGACAGAATTTGCCAAGCCTTGTGGAGTTACATGTGTTCAAAACACACACATTTAATTGAGAACTGGGTATCTTACACTTTTAAGTAGTTTTAAAAGTCTCAGCCTAAATTTTGCTTAGAATTGTTTGATATTTCCTTCAAGAAAATCTATCCATCACTGATTTATAGGGTAAAATGGTTCTCAGAGCTGTGTGGTAAAATTCATCATTGATATTATATTCTCCCGACCTGCATGCAAAGCAGTAGTCTTTCTCTTTGCTTTATTTTTCCTGTTCTCTATGTCCCTTTTGTGGTGCATTTACCTCAGCGGTTATTACCATGGTGTTCAAGTCAATAGAATGTCCAGTGCCCTGTAGAATATAGTCCTAATCTTTTCACCCACAGGCTCTGATTTTGATCTGGACACTTCCACCACAAGCCTGTACTTCATAATTAAAATCTTCATGTTTTTTGCACAAGGTCCCTATTGTCCTTCCTGATGCATTCAGGCACTGTGAATTGTTCCCTGAAGCCAAATCTATACTTTTTATTGTTATGTTAATATTCTGCTCATACCAGATATTACACTTTTGCTTCCTATTCAATAAATATCTATGCCATTCAGCTCAGGAATGGGTATTAGTCTGTCAGAACACTAATTTATGATGAGAATAGTGTAATATCAATAGGTTTATGGAACAGAAAGGTGTAAATACGAAGTTCAGTCAGTGGCTCTTCAGTGAGTTAAATTCTAAACAAAAATTGCCTTCCAAACTTTACTAAGTGCTGTTTTATCTCTTGTTTCAAAGCTGATCTGAAATGTGAGGTGATTTGTGAACTTAGAAGATGACTTTGAAATTCTTCATTCTGCCTTTTGTGACAAAATATAACCTATCAGGTTACTGAGGATGAGAATACATTTCAGTTACTTCATTGGGATATAGCTCAATAATAACTTTCTGGTCTGTCGTCTTACTGAACAATGCCTGTTCCACTGACAGTTCATTTAGATATTGTCATGGTTTTGGAAGCTTTAAAGGGGTTAATGAGGTATTTATTCCATTATTGTTATTGGAAATTACAGTGTCTAGAACACTTACACGAGAAGATTAAAGATAGATGCTTTAGACCACTTTCTATAGTCTGATAGGCCATTATTTTCTGGTTCATAACACAAAATAGTACTTTTCATCAAGGAGCTCATATTCTCTAGATGATTCAAAAATTCACAGACCAAAACCAATGTGAAATATTAAGTTCCTAATACTTTTTTAACCCCAAACAAGTTATAATGCAAATGTTTTAATCCAACAAGGTGAAACTGTCACACACATTTCTCTCTGTGAAGTCTGACAATGAAAAGGGTGCCTTGATAAATGGGAGTAAACCTCCCCTAGCCTAGCTTCTCCTTACATCTTAGCAGATATGGCAAAGGCAGCTGCTTATGATGGTTTGAGTTATTTTGCACAGGATTTAAAACTTTCTTGCTTCCCTAATGTTCCATAGGAAGACAGCAAGTCTAGTTTTGCTATTTTAATGTCATTCCTTGAGGTGATGAGCAACCATTTCCCACTGGAAGAACAGCAGATGTTGTCCATGAGTTCTGTGGTGTGTCTGAGATATTTGGGATCCTGTCCATGCATGTCTTATTAATTGCATGAAAGTGCCAGTTGTAGTTTTTCAGTCCTGAGAGCCCAGAAACATCTCATAGTCCTTCAGCCTGTTGGCTGTGCAAGGTAGCGGTGGAACAATCAGAGATCTGTAAGGGCTTTCCCGATGGTTGAGAATTAGTAGAGCCAATCTTTGCAATCATTCATGCTCTCCGCATATATACTGTGAAATGAATGATGCAACCAGTTGTTTTACTGGATGATAGGTAGCTCCTGGTAACTAGATCCTGAGCACATGTCTAACAGTAGCTGAAGAGAGGGACATCTGGGGACAAGCACATCTTCATCCTTGCAGATAATCAGGAGCCATATTGACATGATACTGGCAACTTGCTCTGGGTGATCCTGTGGAATTGGTGACCCTTCTTTGAGCTGCTCGACCCAGCTTGGGGGCAGAGGATTGGGCAGGATCAGCTACAAAAGTCCCTTCTAAATCAACCTTGCTGTAATTCTGCAAAGTGCCCTTGAAGGCTCTCATGCTCCTTTGCGCCCTTGGGTGCACAGGATGGGCAAGAGTCACACAGAAGTCTCAGGTCTTCTCCTTGCAGCTCCTTTCACAGGGCAGCATGTGTGTGTAAAGCAGATGTCTGCCCAGCTCTGCTGAAAAGCATGTGGCCCTTCTCCTGATAGTGGGATTTATTTCCTACACTATTTGTTGTGAAGCAGTAAGTGTGGCAGTGTTTAATCCCCTACTTTCTCTCTACCTGGATACATTTAAGAGCTGCACAGTCCATAGTAGATGTCATCTGTTTTGCACTGACACAGGAGCAACGCCTCAGTGTCACACAGGATGTCTGACTGAGCATGTGGGTTGGTCTAGGACTTGTCGGTTTGATGTCTTCACATCTAGAGCATCCTTCTCTCTTTGACTTGGCAGTTTCTTCCTAGATACTCACATGCAACATCCTATAGTCAATCATAAAAAAATAATAAACTGTTACAAAGAAGCTTTGGTGCATCACAGATTAGAAAACAGACCTTGCTTTAGAGGAGAGATTTAGTCAGCATTTAGTTTACATGCCAAGCTTTACAGTAACCCATGGGAAAGACAGCAAGATAACAGGCTGCAGAACAATATGGTCTAGAGCCAAGATGTGTTGGGAGATATTCATGTGGCAGAAAACAACTTCACTGTAACAAAAGTGAGTTTTATTTTCATACTGCAGTACAGTGCATGATCCTAGCATCTTGAATACTATTTATTGAAAAGTCCAACTGAGAAAGCTTGTGTTTAAAAACAGAAAAATAGAAAGAAACCAAACCATTTCTGGATTTGGGGGTTGGGTATTTTTTTTTCCATTTGTAGAGATAGGTTATAAATCAGAAAAAAAAAAAAAAAGAAAAAAAAAAGAAAAAAGGAGTATTTATAGCTGATACACAGCTAGCAATACCAGTTTCTACTGGCCACTACATCTGTGTGACTATTTCATCTTCCATGGTAACTTAAACACAAGAAAAAAGCCTTTACAGTTCAGGGCACTGCTGCCTGACCAGAGATTGAGTGGGTTTGTAATAATTCATAGACCTTTCACTTTCATTTTTCTAGTGCTGAGGAATTACACTCTGCTATTAAAATGGTTATGTGAATTTCTTGCTAAAATGTATATATTCTACCTGCTCAAACAGATAAATAGAGCACCCAGGAGAACAGGTTGTTCTTAATAGCAGGTATTCTAAAGAATCCAGACAGCTTGAAAGTGAATATCACTGTTTCCTCTCATTCAGTGGTTGCTTTTCCGGTAGAATCCCTTAAAGGCTATACGGTAACAAGCACTATTTATCTTCCTTGGGCACTAGCCACTTGTGTTTTTACTTTAATGTTAAGCAAGAGCAAGACTGTCTTGTAGTGAAGCACAAATCTGAAACTCTTAAGTGGCTGTAAGACTGGATAAAGTGTTGAGTATCATCTGCCACATCTGTGTGTGAAAGGCTTGAGAATATCCCACGTGGAGATTCTGCAGCAACAAGTGGGCACAAGTGAGCAGTTCAGGAGAGGTTAGGATCTACTCAGCTATTCATTGGTGTTAGTTTTAACAGTCTTTCCCACAATTACAGTACCTGGAGTACAAGCAACCCTGACGTGGAGAGCTTAGTAGAACTCTTTGGAATTTCCAGTGCTCCTTCCTTTCGAGGGTCAGAACTCCACATAATGGTTTTCCTTTTTATTTTCAGAATTTATTGATTTCCCTGCTTGACTGGCAGGAGCCTGGAGGAGAAAGTGTTTATGCTGGGAATTTTATTCTTAATGGTAGACAGTGCTTGTCTGAGACTTCCAGCTATAAAAGAAAATGCTTCTATGAAAGATAACTAGAAGAAGTCAGGCTGGAGATGTTCCAGGAAGGAGGTGGTGTGTGTTTGTTGGTTTCCCTACTATATGTGTGCTTTGACTGGTTTGCATGTCTGTGATTGCAGCAAATTGTAGACCCAGCACATGGGTCTCAGAAGTAAGGAGAATGTTGTAGACTCAACAGCTAGGAAGAATAGTCAGGATCAGATCATGCCAAAATACAGGTTGAACTTTCAGGCTATTTCCAGAAAAATATCATGGCTGTAATTCCCCAATTTAAACTCAAAGTAAAAGAAGAACCTGAAAGGTAGTAGCCTGTCTCTGAGATGTTTCCCTCCTCAAGTGAGACATGGAGTAGCTACAAGGAAATAATCAAAAAGTACATTCCTTGGTCTTAGCCTCTTCAGACTCCAGTTTCTCCATCAGTGGGCACAGCCTTATATTCTCAATGTTCCATAAGGAGTTATAAAATGTTGGCCTTGAACCTTCACAACAAATCCCAACAGCAAAGCTTTGTGCAGAATGGGGAATATAATTCACTGGTGTCCGCAATATAAGCTGAGATTTGTGCATGCCAAGAACCACGCACATTCCCAATAACACTGTCATGCTCTTATTGTCATCCTTATAAACCTTCAGAGAAGTCTGCAAAATATCTGTTCATTCAGTATTTTTTTTTTCTTTTGCTTTTTTTTCTTAAACCCTAAATCTTGCCCTTGCATTTTGCAGACTGGTAAGTGTCCTGACACTGCAGAACCTGGGGTAGATTGTATCAGCCCTTATTCTCTCCCTTGCAGGTGTAGCCTTGCAATATGTGACATGTCATTCATAATAGGAGCAGGAGTGTAAAATACAGAATATCAGGCTTTTGTTACTGGATGGCAAATATAGGTCAATTTTTAAATTGATTTTGGGAGAGGGAGGGAAGAGAAGAAACGGGTATTTATTAATTTCTGCTGCGAGTAAAACTCTTCACTTCCAAATTTATTAAAATGCCTGTCTTTGGAGCCTAGGCTCGGTGTCTGTCTCAGGCCAGTGAAGCTGCACTGGTTCCCACAAGTAGAGCACCAGCCCTCTGAATGTGCAAATTGCAAATTCCAGTAAAAAGAATGGCAAATAAATATTGCTCTGTTGGCTGACAGCATAATGATGCATAAGGCCCATTTCTCTGTTCATGTCATCTCATGTCCGTAAGGACCAACTCTGATGAAGGTAAGTTAGCTTAACAGAGTTATGCTGAGTTAAAAGTATTTTGAAAGAAAGACTGGGCTTGATTCTGATATATTAAGCTCCTACAGATGAAATTATCCCACCCTGTGTCTTTGCAGTTAATGTATACAGTTGTCACTAGTTGCTCTAAGGCCAGTTACTCAATTTTACTGTCATAAATCAAGAGTTAGTTACACCTTTCAGGTCAATGGTGCTAAAGGAGTCCCAGGATGATGTAAATGAAAAAAGGCCCATGAGCAGTTCAGCCTAACAGGGAAATGAATGGTGTTAGTTCAAAAATGATTTAAGTTGTACTTGGGATTGGTTTTATCTATGTGGTATTTAGGACAGGTCTCCAGTTAGACCATATTGTTCTAGCTTTACTAATGTTATACAATTTGGGTACAGTTCTGTTTTTCTGACTACATGTGTAACTTATGACTTAGTAATATTTTGGTCTGATTTGTGTGCTGGGAAAACTTTGTGTCTGGTTTATCTAATAATTTCTGAACGCTTAGCCGCTTTGTGTATGTAATTGCTATGTTTGCAGTTGCAAATCAAACTTTGTCAATTAGGATTACTGGAAGAAATCCTTTTGTCTGCAGCATACAAATACCTGATGGAGTGGTCAATGCTGAAAGCCTGTGCAAGGGAATGCTACAGCCTGTGAGAGCTGGAAAATACTTTTATTTCCATAACATGCCAAAGAAAATACCACAATGATGTTAATCATTAAGAAAAAATTTAAGTCCTTGTTTTGTTAGAACATGGTGCTACCTGTCTTGTGTAGAATGTACCCATTAGTTCAGTAGGAATTAAATTCTTCATCTAGATTAAATAATACTATTTCTACACTGATGTGTATCTTTCAGACAATATACTGTGATATTTATTTTGTTTTTTTACTTTCTAGATATTTAGGCATGGAGCCTTTTCGTAACAGAATTGTGCATTTGAAAGAGTTGGGGTTTACCAGTGATTATTTTTAATTACTTTGTTCGCTTGTTATTGTATTTTATTGACTGATAAATATCTGAAGAGGAAAAGGAGGTGTCTGCAGGAGCTGTATACAGAAATGCATTCTGAACAGAAAGAGTTTCCTCAGGCTGGATTTTGTGGTCCCTGTGAAATGATTTGCAGTTTTTGTGAAATGTTCACAATTTACACTTGAGGGCATTGATTTCTGTGAGTGCTGGGTCATGGCCAGTTTTCCATGGCTGGCAAATCATGTGTCTCAAGAACTCAGTATTGAGCATTTTGCTTTGAAAGGACCAACTCAAGTGCAACCACGAGCAGTTACTGTTCTGTTCCCTGTGTTGTATCATTGCTGTTTGATTGTGAATCTGGAAAGAAGTTTAAGATTTTCGATACAATTCCTTGAGCTGTTATTTATGTCATGTATTCCACCCCAAATGTAACTCTCTGATTATCACAGAAGAAACAAAACTACAAAGTAACCTCTGATTTCCTTAGACTTATTCCCCAGGCCATGACTGAAGCACATCAGTGTGATGACAGGAATATCATGACTGTATCATTAAAAATGTTACAGGAATATCATGACTGTATCATTAAAAGCTCAAAACTAATGATAATGGGTATCAGGGTACTTGAAGTAGTTTTTCTGGTTAAAAAAAAAAATCGATTAAACCCATCTTTAGGCAAAATATCTATTTTTAAAAAAGAATCTGAAAGAAAATTGGTCTTGATTCCTTGTAACATGAAAGAATGATGATAATTTCTTTCCCTCCTACTAGTATGTAATCAAACATGAGTTACAGGATCTGTAACAAAATTATTCTGCTTTTAGCAGCTAGCATACTTCACCCCAACCAGAGCTTATAAGGCAAGCACTCTTGACCTATTTTCTGTGGTTTGCTGGGTTTTCAAGAATGAAAGACAGGAGCCAGAGTGGCTGGACCAAAAAGCTTATGGAAAGCAATAAGTGATCTCAATCGGCTACGTGCAGTGGAGAATCAGCTGTGAACAACTTTAAGACACCCTAGTCTCCAAGCTATGCATGATTTATGGGGGTATCTAACCCTAAGAGCAACTCGAGCAGACCACTGCAGTGATTAAATCCTATTTGAATGTTTTGTTAGGATAGTTCATGACAGGACAAAGGGCTCCTTATTCCCTTGCGACAACATCTCACACACAGCCTTCCTCCCTTGGCTTTCTCTCTACTAATCACCCCTAAAAGCTAAATAACAGAGGTTTCTGAAAAGCCTGAAGGAGGAGTCCTAAAGCAAATGGTTAATGCCTGATCTCCCAGACACAGGGCTAATTAACTGAATCTTTAAAACATCATGATGGGGATTTTCTGCATGCAGGTATTATCAATTATCCCATGAATTCAAGAGCTGCAATTCCTGGTAATTAACACCACGTATTCATTGCAGAGGAGAGGACTGTACAAGGGGAAATAGCTGCTGCAGATGTGAAATCCTCAAGTTAAATTGTACCTTTGAATAAAAGAGATCCATACATTGAGGATCAAGACAAAGAAGTGAAACGTTCTCTGTGCTTGATACACAGAGATAGCAAGTGATAAGGATATAGGGAGTACAACAGCCAAATATCTGCACACTTCTGCACCCATTTGCACACGCAGTGCCATCAGACACATTTTCTGTCTTGGAGAATATAGGCAGTCATCAGTGTTATGAGCTGCCAGCTTCACAGATGATGGGGGAAAGTTGTCATGCCTGCATTGTCCTAAGTTTTAGTTTAACTTGGTGAGAGTGAGTGCGGGTACCACTGAAGGCTGCTTGTGTTGGAAATGGCAGATTAGCTGTGTTTGTGTGATGCTAACAGCTAACACACATCTTTGGCCATGGGGCACTGGAAAGCTGAACTTATTCTGGGACCCAGTTTTCAGACTTAGGGAGCTTCAAGTGAAATATTTGAATGTGTGGCTAAGGCTTGATGCCAGTCTGGTTACTGAATCAGCACAAAATAGGTATTTGGATGACTGTGGATTTAGGTGCTTATAGGCAACCAGCTGCAAAGATTAGGGTCTGGGCTCAAACATGAAGACAAATTATTCAGCATGGGATCTGTTGATTTTCAAAAGAGTAACAAGCTTTCTCTTCTTCACATATCTTTTTCAGCTGAAACCTCAGGCACAGCTAATGGGCTTCCTAATGTTCATGGCCGAAGGGAACTTTCCTGTGCAGCACTTGTAAAACAGGGGTAAGAAACAAATTAGTACTTTTTTGGTTATTCTATTATGATGCAAAATTCATAAAGAGGGATTAAAAGTACAGGATGTGCAAAACCTGCACACTCAGCAGTAAAATTACATTTAAGGTTTCATGAGAAATTTCAGGTTTGGTGGTGGTGTTTTTGAAAGACAGAAGAGTTGATTCCAAATTATTCTACCAGTAGAATATTTTCTGTCCATGCAAAAAGCCCTCACAACCCTGCTAAGTGATATTAAAGGACTGATAGCACAAAGTGGGCATTCTGCACTGACAACTGCCCTGCAGAAGTTTGGATGATCACATAGTTGTCAGTTTTGCTATTCAGAAGCATATATCTTTCAGGCAAGGTAGGCTGAAAGCAAGGTAGCATGGCCTCAAGCTGCACCATGACGCCACCATGAATGATGTCTTCTTATTGACCTGAACTGATTATTCAGAGAGATTCTTGTTATGCTTAAACCCCAAGACCTAACATCACCAGGCAGACAGTCAGTGTTTTAAATCTTAACAGGTGATACAGTTTAGACCAGCCAAAAAAAAATTGTGAAATATATTCACTGTAAACTATCACCAATTTATGATTCAATGAATCACTTTTTCTATCAGGCCCTCTTACTTATTTGATCCTCTGTGACATTTAAATAGCACCCTGGTGCAAATGTTACCTGGAACTTGTAGGATGGGTATTCTTTTGCTAAAAGTGAAGTCAGAAAATTGTTCTTCCATTTGACTTAGTATCTTAACTTCCAGACTGTGGCTTGTGCCATTTCTGCCAGTAATTAAAGTCAGCAATTTTTTCATTGTGGTGGCTCTTAAAGGCACTATCTGGGATTGGACCCTTGTTGCACTATGAACCATCGCTGTATAGAGAAGACTGAAGTATTAAAAATCAGAAATGTGTTTAATTCATGTTTTGCATTAGTGTTCTACAGGTTTTTCTTCTATTTGCTCTTACTCAGTTCCCTTTTCTGTATTTCTTTCTTTCTTTTACATAGAATCATAGAATAGTTAAGGCTGGAAAGGAACTTAAACACTTTATGCACGCATGCAATCAGAAGTGAACAGCAGAATGATGACAGTAATTTCTTTGTCTCTTGAGAAAGACATATTAAATAATTTTCTGCTATTTTCTTCATTTGTCTCTCTTCTCTGCAAAGTAAATGGGAGGAAAGAGTTGGGGCTTTTTCTTTTTGGTGTTTATTTTTTTCCCTTAAATCATCTTGGGGCATTTTTTGGTGTTTATTTCCATGCATACAGGTATGATCGGTGTACCCCTAATGAACCCGTTAGCTCTGCTTATGAGCAGTTTTAGTTCCTTGCATCCTGTTAAGACAGACTCTTAGTGCAGCTGGTGAGTTTTAAAATCATCTCGGAGTGCTTCACTGGACTGAGGAAATAATTAATTGAAGGCTCTCAGCGCGTGCTAAGTAGCTCGGTTGAGTCTGAAGATCTGAACAATTGCTTTGTTTTTTCCTTTCCTTATCACCATTAGCCATTTTCACTGGATAGAGATACAAAATAACTAGCCTTTACAGTGAGCCATTAAACTGTCATTTGAGCAACTGTGCATGAAGAGGCATCAGATAACGGTCAGTGCTGGAGTAGAACAGGGTTTGTGAATCATAGCTGTCTCCAGTGTACTTAAATCACATTCACCACTGGAGCAGTCAAGGGTTTCATTAAAGGGAGAAGCATTCATCTAGAGAAATATATCCAAAAAATGAGAGTAAATAAAAGCCTTACATTTTTCTCTATTTCTCTTCATGTTTTATTTACCACAGTGGGGGCTTAACAAGGTAGCAAATGTAAAGAGCAGTGAGATAGCCATGCAGAAGAGGAGTCTGAAAATGAACACGGTGACATTTTAAAAGAGATGTTCCACACTGGGGCAGATTTAGGGATCTTTTTATTTACATGGCACTCAGGGGAAGCTGTGAATGTATTTCAGTGAGGAAAGTACAAAACTGACTTATAAAAACCCCTTCTACCTCTGCAAAGGCTCACATCTGGAAAGAGGAAGTGATTTCTGTAGCAAAACTGGATTTCTCCTCTACCACTTATAAAGCATGCAGATAATAATATTAATGTTAATTAATTATGTGATGCTGTTTATGTGGTGTTAATTGCACCACACAGGAAAACTACAGTCTTTGCTCTCCAAGAGCCTGCAGTTTAAATAAGGAAGGTCTCTGCAAGTGAGCAAAACCCAGAAGGCACTATGGGGTTTAGAGAGAGGGGAAGGGGCAAAGGGCCAGGAGGCTACAGCAGCACGACCATGTGGCTTCTCCAGTGTGTCTCTGATACTTGTGATCTGAGCCTTTTAATGATGTAAAAAAAAGAGGGGGCCAAGGGTATGTGGTTTGAAATGGGTGACAGAGAAGAAAAGTGTTTGCACACAGACGGTGAGGGGCAGAGAGCCTGGGTCTGAATTATATGGTGGCGAAAGTGCAAAGAGCCTGGGGTAAGGAGTAAAGCAGAAATGGGCTTACATCATGCAGGAGACCTAGACCTGCCTGAAATCTGCATACTGAATGCAAGTGTGTTTTCCTCTGCCACTTTCCTTTTGCATTTACTTGGCAAGGTTGCTTTTTATCCCTAGCAAAAAGCACTTTGAGCCCTTGGGAACAGACTCCTCAAAGAGAGAAATCCATGAGCCACTGCTCCTTCAGTGCAGAAATGTAGTTCTTCCTAAGAAATGGTGGAGCAGAGCCTTCCCTTGCGAGAAAAAGAAGGGTAATTAATCCATCCAGTGACGACTCCTCAGAGCAGGTCGCTGCTGCTAGCCCAGCAGCATTGACCAGATTTTCCTCTTTTCTAGTTGGAAGCAGTCATTGACTGCCCCTAATCTGCTTGTCAGGGAAGAGGGATCCTCTCTCCTTCTACCACAGCCAGATATTTCACCTCCTCAGAGGGCTTATCCTTGTTACCACTGCTCTGCAAGGGAGGTGGGAAGATGCTCTGCATCTCCTCTCTCCCTGTGCAAGCACAAGAGGAAGTAAGATTTATCCTCCGGGCCTCACATTCAGCCCTCTGTAATGTAATTACCAGATGCTGGGCTTTATACAGCAGTCTCTTAAATAGCTATAAACTGAAGGCCAGAAATCATATCACAAGCCTCCTCTGAGCCACTTGGACCACATACTTTGTTGCTGTGTGTCATGCACAGTCATTGGTGCAAGATGGTTGGAAAATGATGCTGAATCAAGGATTACAGGGCTTCACTCTGCTTTGCATGGCTTTGAATGAGGCAAATTCACAAGAAAATTCTGGCCCTGAGGTTTAATGTCATCTCAGTCAATTTTGGGTCCGTGGACCTATCTGTTGGTTTGGTGTCTAAATTCTCCACTGTCAGAAAATGACTCAAATTGTTCAACGGAAACCCTGGAGTTGCAAAATAATTAGTTTCACATTATGTTACCTTTGTTACTTAGTTCTGTGCTGCATAGGACCCTCTGCCTCCATCCAGCCTTAGTGTTCAACATATAAACTATATGGTCATCTTTACAGGCGTTTGCTGTGTGAGCACAGCCACATGCCTAACTGCCTGCTTGCACACCCTATGGGCGGCAGTGCTGCAGCAGACTGCTTCTTTTATTGCATTTTGCTCCTGAGCACATACATCTCTGCTCATGCTGTATTTATCCTTGGTGTATGGGATGACTGGTGTGCATCACGCTGCACGGGAAGAAGCTGCAGACAGGCACAGGTCAGTGGAAGCTGCAGTGAAGGGTCTGATTTTGTAGGCAGGAGGGATCTGGCAGCAAAGCCTGGCTGAAATCTGGGCAATGGTTCAAATGTGCTCTCAGACCCACTTACAGAATCTGGGTCTGCATCTTTGTAAGAGCCGATACCATAAGCATGGCATACTCTGTGACGGAAAACACGGCCATGGCTGCGGTGGGCCAACAGTGCATAACTGAGCTCAGGCAGTCAGAATAGGGGGTGAGCTTCCTCCGAGCTTTGGCTTTTCTTTGTAACAAAATAAAGAGCCCTCCAGGTCTATTTTTTATTGAAGAACTAAGGAAAGTCAAGGATACGATTTATAAAAATTAACATCAGAAGCAGTGTGTTGAGTAATCTAATCAGGGAATATGTCCATCATATTTGGAGGTCAAACTCCCTGCACTTTGGGAACTAAACCCCTGTGGTTGCAAACTGGGCCAAAAATTTCACCCTGAAACTAAGATTCCTTTCTGCCTCATCTTCTTGCATCAAATGTTGTCAGTTAGTGTGTTTCTTTCTGTTCCAGTGCACAGCCCTAGCTCTACTCTGCAGCATTTCAGGGCTCTAACATTGTAAAATATAGGTTCAAACACGATCTTTTTCCATAGGAATGTGTTAAACAGGCCATGAAAAGCCAGCATGATCAAAAGATGTTCTACAAAGTATTGATATTTCACTGCTTCTTACCTTGAGCTTCTCCAGTAATTCACCATATCAGAAATACAATATTTGTAAGTTCTTTTTCATAAGGGTCTTTATGGGTTTGGAAATTTAAACACCGCGAAGCTGAAGCTGAATTGGAAACCAAAAGTCTCTAAGCTTGTACATCTTAGAAAAAAAAAATTCAATTAAGTGGGATTTTAGCTGTTTCAATAAAATTGGACTCTCCCTTTTCAAGATAAGGGTCCTATAGAGCTGCAGCAACCTTTATGTGGCAGGAATATCCACTTCTACTAAATATATAATCCTAGCTCAGGATACAATACACACAACAGGAAATCAATGTATAGTAGAATCAATTTGAAAATATAAAATAAACTAATATATGAGTGGAAAATTGACTTCCTATGGATTAAAAGCAGCACAAATGGTAGAAAAATCTGGCTTTTTAACAGGATGAGGTGGGTGGTAATAATAATGCAACTGATTAACTAGCTGGACTCAAGCTGCTGTGTGTGCACATAGATTTTTTTTTCTCCTTTAGTAAAAGGATTCAAAGAGGAAATAATTTATTGGTGCACTTTGCTCAGTGTTTGTCATTGAAAGAATGCAAAGTGTGTACAGCACCATGAAAAAAGGGGAAAAGTAAAAGATACGGAATGTGCTATTGAAAATATCAGCACCATAAACAGTGTAGGATTACTGCAGCAATCCCGTCATAGCTGTGGGGATATATAAATGTTTCCATTATCATTATCATTGGGGAGTTTATAACTCAGCCATTGAGATTTTTATTTTTTGAGGGAATTTAATGTTTGTGTAATGTGCTGTACTGAGTCTGGGGACTGGAAGTCTCTTACTTGCTGCCAGAACAGATACAATCACACAGAGAGAGAAAGCAGCCCCAGTTTGCCCAGTGTTATCCTCTATCCTGCCCTCAGCAGGTCCTTCAGTATCTGATACTTCAGGTATTTTTCAGTCATTGGTACCTCTGTGTTGATTGCTGTAAGGGAAAACAAAGCATGGACAAAATAGATTGAGACTATAAAGCTATTCAACACAAACCATAGCCATGACTCTTAGGTTTCTCCATTTCTGACAGTGCAGAATGACACAATAACCCCCACATTTAGGAAAAATTACTATGTTTGATCACAGGATGGAGAAAAAGAGCATTCATCCTTCACGAGGCTGAGCCATTGTATCTTGGGGTCACTGCAAAGCAATGGCTGGACCAGAGTGTGTTATTGTGTGACCCTGGGCAATGCCTTTTGAGTCTGGGGACCAAGTGTTCCTAGAATGAGGCATCCAAGTTACTTCAGGTACAAGATTGGAGCCTAACTGGAACCATACAGAATATCTATAGGCTGCTCAGTGCAATGAAACTCAGTTATGAATTCTCCACATCTGCCAGTTTCACTGGGGACTATTAAATCTTGATACAGCCAACATTAACCTAGAGTGGATGCAGCTATAGTATAGACAGTGTGGCTGTACAGCTACATGGCCTCTCTTCCATCAAATCATTGAGAATACCCAAATTAAGTGGGGGTTAGATGAACATTGAAATATGTATTAGATTCATGAAGCTGCTTCATTAATGGAAATTGAGACAGAAAAGGAGAGATGCAATGAATATGTAGACTTAACTTGTCCTGTGTACTGGTAAATCTCCAAAATTTACAGGCTGGTTGTATACAGAAAGACACAAATCTGTTGTGTCCTGCAATGGAGATCCATCTGATGCAATGCAATGTCAGAAGAAGCCAACAGCTCCACATCTG
Source organism: Neopsephotus bourkii (assembly GCF_033783945.1). Lineage (NCBI taxonomy): Eukaryota > Metazoa > Chordata > Aves > Psittaciformes > Psittacidae > Neopsephotus > Neopsephotus bourkii. The sequence continues at coordinate 2,480,007 of NW_026901486.1, forward strand.
AAAAAGGGATGTATCCCACATGGCCTGGTATTCTGCCAGGAAGACAACAGAATCCTGGCAAGTGAAAGCAGGAAGGTACCCAGACAGGCTGCTGTGGGAAGCCAGGCATCAGATAAGCCTTCTACTAGAAATATAGGTGCAAGCAGCAACCCCATACGTCTTCAGGAGAAGACAGGTTGCATTGCCCAGGAGGGTGACTTCTCTAACGTGCCATCTATACATTTTGTCCTCTAAAAGGCTATGTGGAGGTATAGTAATTTCATTTGAAGAAATTAAATGAATCCCATATAATATCCTCACATAGGCAAGCTCACAATCCCAGGCAGGAGGGAAGTGTTGAGGGAAGAGGCTGGCAAGGGAAGAATGCCAGATTGAAAAGGGATGCTAAATAAGACATCAAGTGAATAGTACATAGTTTTGTCTGTGTGGATGCCTTATCCTGCCTTCTTGGGATCTCCATAAGATGTATGAACACAGTTTGCATCCAGGAGTAAAGGACTTGAGCTCACCTAAAACTTGAGTTACGCCCTTGCTGGAAAACAGAACTGATGCTGAAGAACAGAAGACCAGAACTCATGCAGATTGCATGTCCAAAAAGCAGCTGGACTCAGGTCATAACCCGGAGTGTCTCACAGCCATAGTAAGTTTTAATATGAAAGTCCATTACAATTCTGATTCTTACAGGAGTGACATGGATTACTGTTATTTTAAAATCCTTTAACAGTCTGAGTTTAATTTCTCATCTCACAAAAAGGACTTGTGAGCAACATCAGGCAGAGGTAGAAGGGTGAGGGGAACATGTTACTAATCCTGGACCAAACCATTGGGTTATAGCTTTATAAGTTAAAGTTAGAAGATGTATGCACATGGAAATTTGTTTCCTGATCCTGTGATCTGGGATCAATCATCAAAAGGTGTGTTTGTGCATGTGAAGTCACAACACTGGGTCACAGTAGGACCCAGAAGACTATTGAGCTCTTATTGACATCATGTTGTGAATAGAGCTTTTCTTTCATCTTGTGTAAGCCTCCCACTGATGTGTGTGTGAAATTGGCTGTGCTTTGAGTGGAGGGGTGTTATTTTAGATTAATATCTAATATCATTTAAACTAAAAATTATTCCTCTCTACAAAATGGTTTTGGCACCTCTGACCTAAATTCCATGTGCTGAGATCTATAGAAAATGATAGTGCCATCCAGAAGGGGTGTTATTGGGTAAGAGTACTTTGGGATGCTGGAATGGTTATTCTTTAGTGCTAGATTTATTCTGTTGCCTGCACCACATGTAACAAACAGCTCCTGCTTTAAACCGATCCTGACATCAAGAAGAAAGTAGTCCAGATTTTTCTTTGTAGGATTGCAACATAAACATCCACAGCTGTCAATGACCAAGAAAGTGCCTTGCAATCTGTATTCGCTAGAACTGGCAGATCATTTTGTACTCAGTAATTCCACAGCACTTTTCACTTTGCTTTATAATGGTAGAGAAACCTCTGAAAAAATAGATGCATACCTAGAGAATATATATATTTTTAATGAAGACTAAATCTGCTAAACCTTCCAATTGAGACATGATGAAAACCCAGGTTAGTATCTTAAATAAGTCAGATAACAAAAAAAAACAGTGGAGACTTTTAACACCTTATTAGCTGCATTAAGAATTGTTACTGCAATTGATGCTACCAGGATATGTGATGTATTCACATAATGAACTGCTTTTCAACCGTCCTGAGATGTCTCATATGTCAGTCTGGAGGCTGCGATTCTCCAAACAGATAGGAGTAATGAAGGTGTGTCTGGCACTAACTGAGCATGGAGTGCATTTTAAAAAATGAAAACAATAATCATGCTAAATAGGACTGTTGGTTGAAGCCATTAGTATCTATCAGATGAGCTGCAGAAGCACTGACAGAAATAGTTTAATATATTGTCAAGGATGGTTTTGAAGGTGTTTCAAGCCTTTAGGCTCTGAGACGCTTCAGAAGGGTGGCTGAGCCTTCTGTTACTCTCATGAGGTCCAGTCCTTTCTCAGAGACAGAAAGTTTAGGATATGGGAATGCCAGCCAAACACTTTTGAATGTATTGAGGTTGCTCCAGCTCCAAGGGAACTTCTTGTATCTTGAAGAGATCTTCTGCATCCTCTGTGCACAGACTGTGCTGGCCATAATGCCTTGTGACTTTTGCAGCCTTTATGCGTGGGGAGACAGCTCAGTTTGTCTGCCACATGATACCTTAGCAAAAGGGGGAGGAAAGAGCAGAGAAAATGTGTAATAACACTGCAGGGAAAACTTGAAGATATTCTTCAGTGCTGAGGACAGCTTCTAGCAGCACCGAGACCCACCTCCTCCCTTCAGACCAGCAACAATTTCTGCCTACCTTCTCCCTGGTTTTCCATAAGAGGTGGGTAATTAAATTTATTATAGGAAAGGAACAATGTTAAGGAGCATACACTTCATTATTGCAAGGAAGGCTTGTGTGAGAATTTATTTTATAGTCACACTGCTAAAAATCACTATTTCAAATGTTGATACCGAGCAGGAAGGACTGTTCTGAAGAGGCACATACATTCAAGGAAGCCTTCTCAGCCATGAGCGTTTAATAAAGTCTAAGCTGAGATCTTGGCTGACAGATGACCAGCTCCACTACATGCATTGCACTGCAACATGTTCTTGAGTCTCAATTTATCAACAATAAAAGTCAGCTTGCCTAAACCTTGTGTTAGGGTAAGTTGCAGCATTGAATGCACAAGGGATATGGTAGCACAGCTTCAAAAAATCACAGTGCTGCACGCTAGGTGGGTTGTGTTGTGCGGCTCCCAGCCTGTTTCCCACTCATCTAATAGCTCTGAAAACACCTGATACAGTAAGTATGGACCTTGCACTGTGTTAGATGGGAAAAATATTGTTGTAGCAGGGCATGCTGCTTTTATATCTTACTGGTAGGTCCAAGGTAAAGACAGATCTTGGCAAAGAGATGCATATTTGATAGTAGAGTGTCGTGTAGGGTTTAATCATCATAGCACAAATAATACAATGAGTGCCTTAAAGCCACATAGATCAACACCTTTAAAGCCCAAAAGAGGGCAGGGATCTGCTCCTGAAAGCCTGATGGCTGGTGTGAATGCGTGTCTGGGGTCCCTGTCCGAAGGAATGGGGGCAATCTGAGAAGAGCTGGCAACTGCAAAAGCAAGCAGCAGCAACAAAATAAAGAGGAGGGCTTAGCAATGGGTTTTTGGATATCTAGAATAAGAAGCCCATCAAATGCTTCTGAAGTGTTTGTCCGTTATAACTTCATAAGATTTAAATGGCTAGATACACAGGGATTTTAAAGTGTTGTGCCAGGGAGTGAAATACGAATGTAAATAAAAGCTTGCTTGTAGGAGCCTTTGAACAGGGTCTGAGATGGGACAGGCGGAATGGAAGCCTATAAAGCATATTTTTAAATTCAGCCCAATCCAGGGTTTGGGTTAAACACATTGTGAAAGAGTATCTGAAGAGGAAATAATATGCAGATTGCTTCTCGAGTAAGTGGGAGCAGAGGAATATTACTACTGTGTTTATTCCAACCTTTCTATGATTGTACTCTAATGCATACACATTATTAGTATTTATTTGTATTGCAGTAGTCCATAGCTACTGCTGTCACGCACTAGGATCCTATTTTGCTAGCCACTGTATAAACCTATAATAAAATAATCCTGCCTTATACAGTTTATATGCTCCCAGCAGATGATTTGTAAATATATTGTTACTACCAGTTCTTACAGTTCCTCAGCACTTACAGGAAATTCTATGAAGAAAAGAAACAAGTTTCAGTACAAGCTGGCATTCAGCCATGAAGATTTAGCTACCTAATTTATAAACATTTAGTAAATATGAATTCATCTTGACATGGCGGATTTTGTGCTGAATTAAATAATCATACTTAGAGTCTATAATGCACTTGGACAATAGGTAAATTAGCCCTTCATTAAAAAATCGTGAAGGAAAATGCATAATCTGCAGCAATGCCCAGAGTTAAAAATTACAGTTATTTGAAATAAAACCACTATTGTTAGCAAATCTGTGGAGGTCGATTTTCAGTTTTGTTTTGGGCTTTTGGGTTTGTGTTTGTGCTTTGTGCTTTTCTTTCAGACAGTATCATGGATCTTCCTGTGTATTGTCCCTATCATGAGATTTTCAGCTGAGAGTATTAACTAAATACCCAGGGTTTAATTGGAAATCTGAGCTAGAAAAACTGTAAATCTCCTTTCAGTCATTTGTCTCAGCACTGCCTGCTCCTCAGCAGCAGGCAAATCATTATGTGCTTTTACATCTGATTAATGCTAACGAAAGCTGTGATTAAAACATCCTTGAATTCTTCTGTCATACAGCACAATTTAAAATTGTGAATTATCCTTCAAAACAGCCAAGTGGTGCAATTGTACATTAGCATAACAGCAAACCTTATTTACACAAGCACAAATGTTGTGTAAATTGGCTTTTAAGTGGGTTTTAAATGGCAATCACTTAGTAGGTGTTTTCAGAACTGCTAAATAAAAAAAACCCCAAACTATAGTGCAATATTTTACAAATGAATACTTTTAATGGGCCTATTTTCAATTGAATTGACTATGAAAACAATGAAGGCAGAAAATGACAACGGTTATTTAATCTGGGATGCAATATAAATACTGGAACAATTTTAAATTGTTCGGCATCTTGTAGCAGAAAGTATTTGTGAAAGTCGAGTGGTTATTAAGCTTACAAACTCCCTTCTTTGCCTTTCTATCATGTGCAGCTGTAAGCTTGGGGACATACACAGTTAAAGGCAAGCTGTGGCCTGGCAGCCCAACGAGTTTAATAGTGGAGGAGATACCCACTTGCAGCCCATTAAAGAGCACAGAACATGATTATACCCAAAGAGGGCTGTATCCTCATGGGAAACCTGTGCTGGAGCAATCTTCTGGCAGGACCTGTGGCCCCAAGAGAGAGGAGCACGCAGTGGAGCAGGTTTGCTGCAGGACATGTGATCCTGTGTGGGAACCACGATGGAGCAGAACTGCAGCCTATGGGAAGGACTCACACTAGAGCAGTTCATGGAGTACTGTGTTCCCTGGGAGGGACCCCACGCTAAAACAGGGGTAGAGTGTGAGAAATCCTCCCCTGAGGAGGAAGGAGTGGCAGAAACAACACAGTGAACTGACCACAGTCCCCATTCCCCTTCCTCCTGTTGATGAAGGGGAGGACATAGAGAATTCAGGAGTGAAACAGAGCCTGGAAAGAAGGGAACAGTTGGAGGAAGGTGTTCTAAGGTTTAGATTTGATTTGGTAGTTAATAAATGAAACTAATTTTCCCTATATCAAGTCTATTTTGCCCATGAACTCCCTGTCCTTATCTCAACCCACAAGCCTTATGTTATGTGCTCTCTCCCCTTTCCAGTTGAGGAGGGGGGTGATGGAGCAGCTTTGGTGGGCAACTGGTGTCCAGCCAGGGTCAACCCACTGCACATAGCAGCCTGGTTTGTTAAATATTGCTCAAAGTGGGGACTGAAGGAATCTAGAGTAGAGTAGAGTAGAGTAGTTCAGTTTGAAGGATAATCATCTACAATAATCGTCTAGCCCAAACACCCATTGAAAAGTGAGTACAAAATGGCACAAAGCAAGACAACCTGTACTGCAAAGCTTACCACAGATGGGGCAGAGAAAGCAGACACCAGGTTTAACATCATTCCTAGTGTTTAATCTGCACTTTTATGTGAAATACTCCTGTTTTAAGGTAACTTTTCTTGCAAGAAGCTGGCTGGTCCCAGGACACGAGACAGAGGCAGAGGAAAAACCTGCCTTTCCTGAATCTCAACCAGAAAATGAATGGCAATTACTCCTATCTTAAGCAAAAAAAAAAAAGAAGTTGGATCCATTTGCACTTTGAATTCAGCTGATGAAGGAAACCTTCCAAAACTACTGTTAAATATCTGGTATCAAATTTAAGGAGTGAGATGATGAAACAAGAACATTTTAACCCAGAACATGTAATTTTCTCTTCTTTTTCAACCTGTAATTATTTTGCCTGCGTACTCTGGATCAGCCTTTGGAATTCCAACAAGACTAAAACTTGCACAAAATCAGAAACATGATTGTCTTGGGTTTCATTCTCAGCACTGTATGAAGAGGCAGCTCACGTTCAGCCTTGTTATATAAAGTCTAATTACCAGAATGACGTTTAGAGGTTTTATGCTGTATTCAAGCTAATATTTTGACTGATTCCAAACTGCTTGGATTCAGATCCCTGGTGGATTCTCACAGATTAAGGATTTGAATTAGTCAGACTCTAATCAGTCCCTGATAAGATTTGGTGATGTTTGTCCTATGTTTGGCATTATGCCTTCCTTTTATTGAAAGCCTTAACTTCCTCTTCTTCTTTCTCCCTTAGTGCCATCAAGACACAAGTTAGCTAATAGTTATTTAGACTCATTTAATCTTGCGACATGGGCACATGCTAATTTCTGTTGTAGTGGTTTTAGACTTTCTCACCATCCATCAGCTGATCAGCTCTCCATCTGCTAGAAGTTTTCACTTGCAATGCAAGTGCTCCTACATTATTTCAGTGCAAAGTGAACCATTGCAGACCACCTTGAGACTAGCAATGTCCTTATGGCCGTAATACTCACTTGCCCTTCATTCTGCCCTAATATGCTGCTTTATGTTCATTCTGGTCTCAGCATGTCTACATTTTAAACACATTATTTTCTTAGTGTTCAGACATATTCAGTTAAAAAAGGTTCACCCTTAGCAAAACAGTATTTTTTTGCACCAGAGTGGAAACCAGATTGCCCTGAAGTAAAATACTTACTTTGTCAAATGTAAAGCGAGATAAAGAGGTAAAGTATCATAAAGGTGATATTTTTACTTGCAGTTCTGGAAACAAAGGTGGGAATTGTAGGACATCTCCAATTTTGCTAGTGCAGGATAAAGTCAGTGCAGGTGCTATGCAGGCAACCTGCCTGAGTCTGCACGGTCCTAACCAATTGAAAACCGATTCAGTACTGATACCTTGAATTTGTATTTTGCTTTGGGAATCTGCACATCTCAAATGTGTTTTCTTAGGCTGTTAACATACTGGAGACTCATTTGGGGTAGTGTGGGAAGAACCTCCTGGTCTTGCTTTGAAGGTGCTTTTTTTTTTGGCATGTGGCTGATTTGTGAAGTTTTCAGTTAACAGAGATCTTTAACCCATGTAGTTTTGACATTTGGATTATCCAGCTTTCCACAGAATTTAACATGTTTGAGCTTGTGAGTTTATCAATTTGATCACATCATTGCAGTAACCAGATCTCTGCTGTCACTCAAATTGCAAGCGTTTCTATGATCACAGACTATAGCATCCTCTGTGCCATACCCAACTTTGCGCAGCCAGTCCTGGGGAGGAAGCTACACAGTAACTGAAATTCTTTGCTCATTTTGTGCTGTCCGTACTTTCATGTCTCAGAGCAATTTGAATTCTGGGGAATTAGAATCATAGAATCATAGGATAGTTAGGGTTGGAAAGGACCTTAAGATCATCTAGTTCCAACCCCTCTGCCTTGGGCAGATTGAAACCACAGAAATTAGGACTCTAAAGCACCAATTGAAAGAAGGCAAAGATGACAGCAATACCTTAACTACCAAGTGAATACAGAAAAAGGAAAAACCCTGAGTATTTTCTTTTATTACATGCAGTTCTGTTTTAAAAAGTAAATAGCTTGAAATTTGCCTGCCCTCCCTGACTTCCAGGCCAAATGGGAGGACTTTACAAATCAAAATATGACTTGTCTAAATTCAGATCTTTTTATACCCCTGTGGAATTCAAATCCATTCTTTCAGCTATTTATCGTGTTCAAATATCCCAGTAAGGAAGATGATACAGGCTGATGCCTGACTATTTTGCTGGTGACAGAAAAAATGGACACAATGCAGCTTGATGTTCTGCATTTTAGTGGCCTTGCCATGCTAATAGAAGTATTTGGACTGTATAACAAAACTGTTCTCCCCCTGAATCTGTGTCAATATGAATTGGTCACAAGTGTATTCATGTTTGATGTCAGCAGTACTCCTTGCATTGTTTATCAGCAAAATAAACCTTGCACATCCTGGACCTTCTGTCATTCAAAAGAGAAGGTGGGACAAGATCTTGCCTTCCTCATACAGCCAGAGAGGATAAGGTCAGCATTCACTCATTGCTATAAATTCAGAAAAGGAATGGCACTGATTTTACCCTGAGTGGGACTGGAGAAGACCTAAGGGCAGCAGGGACAAGAAAGAGGGCTGCACTTCTGGTTACAGTCACACAAATGTCTGATAATGCTCTAAGCAGCAGAAGCAGGTTCCTTTGGCTCATGCGAATGAATGTGTGGCTCTGCACGTGCACATAGCACCCCACCTGGATGCTGCATGCAGCAAGCTTAGCCTCCAAAGGCACTGAAAAGGGATCTTCTCCAAGGCATATCAAAGTGAACCAGGTTATATAGTTTTTTATCATAAACTATCATAAATAAATGTTCCTTCTGAAATAGTTTGGATTCCCTTCTCTGACTTTTCCTACTTGAGGGTTATTCCCAAATCTCACACCTCTGATGGTAAATTTCTTCTAATTTTCAGTCTATATTTATTTATAGCCAATTTGAATTTCATTATTTGAATATTATTTATTCATATGCATTTGCTGTTGTGCCAACTTTACCCTTTAGTTTAAATAGATTTTCTACCTGCTGGAGAAGATGCTCCTTTGATATATTTATAGGGAGAACTATATAACATATCAGCCTTCTTTTTGCTAGGCTAAGCAAGCAAAGCTCTCTTAAAAAGAAAGGCCCCCATTTCTCAAGATACCTTCATAACTTTTCTCTGCCTCAGTTCAGTGTGAACTCATCTTTCCTGGATGTGGTTTTAGGAACTATATTCCTTTTTTTAATGTAAAGTCTGGTGCTGGGTCCATACCTCCAACATTTCCTTAGTTCTGTTTAAAAAATGTGTTGTCTGATGCAGTCTAAGATCGTATTTCCTTTGATCAGCAAATCCTAAGAGCTGGCATGGGCACTCACACTGTCAATTGTGCTGTGAGTAACTTTCCTTCAGATTATTTTCGTGCCTTGATTCCATAGACAGCACTTTCTTATTGTAGCAGAAATTCTTGATCATAACTCTGCATTTGGACAGTTTCAGGCTGGTCTCTCTATGATATTCCAGACTTTTTCCATATGAACGGTTTTCTTACTTTTGTGTCACCAGCAAATTTTTACCATATGGGCCAAGTCTATCAATGAAATCTAAGAGGCAGCAAAGGACACATGTTTAGATGTCACAGTACCTGAACAGTTAAGCATCCAGTACTTGGTGCACAGTCTAACTCTTGGACAGGGCTTGTAAGTTTCTTCAGCAAGACAGGGAGGGCACGGTCACCTTAACATACAATCTCTAAAGGACCCATGCTGAATACTAAGTGCCAAGAATAAGCAGAGATTCAGAATTGCAAGTGCCTTTTTACCCAGTCTCGAAATGCCACTGAAGACAAGGCATTTGCCTAACTTAGAAGTGCAGATGTATACTGAGCCCACAAGTTCTTAGGGTTAGACAGCTGTAAAACATGAGGTGAGACAATAGATTGCAGTGTGTGACAAGGACACTCCAGGATGTCTTCTCAGTCTTTTACGAGGCCCCTTTTGGAGCTGGCTTAATATAACAAATAAATGTGGTCCCAAGGGCAAAGCAGAAGTTCTATGCCTCTACACTTACCAGGAATGAACTTTGCTCAGTCTGATTTTCTCTTGACTCCAACACTACCAAGAGACCTTCTGCCAAGAGTCCTCAGCACCGTACCAGAAAGCTGACCAAACTCAATGGTCTGAGAAGATGATTAATACTAATTAATGCTAATAATAACAACAATAATAGCAATAATAGCTCCCTTTAAGAAGAAATTCAGTCTGATTTGCTCCATTTTTTAACTGTCTCCTCAATGCAATCTTCTCTGCTTTTCCTCCAAATTCAATCCAGTGGAAAGATCCTCAGTTCAGTCTTCCAGCAAAGCAGCTCATCCACGCTTAAGCTCACGTAGACAGCAATCTCACTTTACAACTGAGGTTAATCGGTCATGGCTGATGAGCTTTGTTTAATGAAGGGCCATTTATATAGTGCCCTTTGGATAAAGGCTCTACATTTTAGCATTCAAGAGGAGGTAAAAGGAGGAAATCAAAAGCCACAGGAGGGGTTAACACCAAGGGACTTGTTTTTCTGCTTTTGTTTTCCCAAGTAAATACTATAAATTGAAGATTTGCTTCTGGAGGATTTATTATTCCTAACTTTACTGCATGTGCTTACATTCTCAGACCCCATATGTGAAAATGAGCTTCCATGCAGCTGCCCAGAAACTTGCAGCAGTCTGCATTTAATCTGAGCAGCAGTGCCTGCTTGAGATAGATGCATCAAAAATTAACTGGCCAGGTTATGCACTTCCAATCTGAACTCATCTCTAAAATTCCCAGTGCTTCTCCCCTGCTTTATCCTCTGGAATGATCTAAGGTCAGTGTGTTAATCACTCATTTTTACTATGCTGTTAGTGCAGCTTTTAAATCCGAGTCCTTCTCATTGTTTCCTGCTATGCTGAGAGCAAAATAAAAACAACGAAACCAGAAACTTTGCTTCCACTGCTCTGTGCTGGCACCCAATGCTGCTACCTGGCAGACCTTTAAAGTGTCGATTCTGCATGACTAATTGATTGCTTCGGCTGGGGTTAATTAATTAATTAGTAGCAGAGCTGCATTAAAGATTGGAGGCATTCAGAACTCCCATAATGGACGTGAGCTTTATTAGTACATAAAATGAGTGTTTAAAATCCACACAGCAACTAATATGCTCTTGAGGCTTTCATTAAAAAAACCTATAAAATTACTTGCTTCATTATGTATTTTAGTTACTTTCTTCACATTGTACGGTATCTCTTCACCTTTTTCTTTTGCCAGCCAGTTTTAAGTGCCTATTTGAAATCAATTTCTCTAATAATGGGCTTAATGAGCTCATCAATTAAGGCTGCCATAATGGAATGTAACTGTGTGGTTTCAGTTATCAGTTAAACTCTGGAACTAATTTCCATGCTTCATCTATCAAAAATGATTGGCTAATATTGTTTAGCTTCTGCTTTAGGACGATAGGGAGACCTCAGGCCCTTCTTCACTAATGTCCGGAGGGCTGAATTTCTTCTTGGAGAAGAAGAAAGGGAGGGAGGCGAGATGGGATGGGAAGAACAATGAGCGAAGAGATTTGGGCCCCTATCTGGATCTGGAGTAAGTGTGATCCTGTATTTCAATGCCAGCATGGTAATTAGTAGTAATGGATTACATTTTCAGATGTATTAGATAAAATGATCGTTCCACATGAAAAATCCCATTATGAGTTTTTTACCTCTTGCTCCCTCTGTCTCTCTCCTGCTTTTTCTTGCTCTCTCTGTTTTAATAACTACTGCCCTTTTCTGTGACCCCTTTAAATAATGGTATAAATGGTCAATAGACCTAAACATATAAATATTTCCTCAAAACAATGGCCTTGCATTTATAGCAGCCAAACATGAATTTTGGGAAGTGCTTTCTCTGTACAGAAAAGAATAAATACCTTACCACACACAAAAATCTATCAAGCCAAGAAAAACTCTAGAAATAAATGGAGTGTGAAATGATAATTGTTTTAAAAAACACTGTTAAAAAGCAGAAAAATTGGAAAAATCATGGTTTAATTTCTGTTTGTTTAATTAATGAATACTAGGAACATTTATCTGTTCTTGTTGTTAAGATTAGATGTGTTCAGGTTAACATGCTAAAACTGTTGGTGGGTTTTTAATGGTTCTCAGATATAATTGAAACTTTCCAGGCTAACAGTAGCCAAATTTACCTCACAATCCACATATTGACTGAAATGTTTAAATCTGTTTAGCTGACAGAAACTTCGTGTGACCTTTGCTGTGGCTGTATATATTCCTCTTGCAGTGACATCCGTGCTTTTCCAGACATTTCCCAGGTGTTTTTAAGAGATGAAGGAAGGCCACATTTTAGATGGAGAATGGCAGGCTGGAGGTTGGCTGAAGGGGAACAGCAGGGATTTTTGTGGTACAGCCTCTTTAGATTCACTGTAATGGGACCACTCTTCAAGTAAATGACTTGAAACCAAAGACACTATGTGAGGTGGAAGTTCCAGAACCTGGATACTGCTTTTGCTTTCAAGACACGAACATTCAATGTTGGTGCAACATTATCCAGTAAAACTCAAAACCATAGGGTATGTGAGTATCACAAATGTCATCCCAGAAATGTCCCAGCTGAGAAAGATCCCTCAAGTTTTGCCTTGGAGAGCCCACGATGAGAGATGACTTCCAGCAGGTTATCAACCAAACCAAACCAAAGGGGGTCTGGAAGGGAGGGACAGCGGGATTTAGCAAAGGTTTCCTTCTCAAAGGGAGAGCCATTAGTATCTGGCTGTTGCTCTGTGAGTGATTTTGTAATTGATTGTGCATTAATTTTCTGGCTCTGATCTTGCACCAGTGCTCACAGTTGACACTGCTTATGTGAACTGTGTTATTTTTGTCCAGTAAACTTTCTTCTCATGAATAAAATTAATGCCAGATATGCTTTTCTGTGAAATAGCAGAAACTGTGGCAAAGGAAATCAAACTAGTTTGCAAACTTTATAATAATGCTGTTCGAATAGTCAAGCTGTGCAAATAGTCAAGCTGTACAATATGAGGGAGTGAGCTCTCTCATAAAGTTAGAAAGTATTTAGTTTTCCAGAAAATAACATATTTTTTTAAGTCTTTGGTATGATGAAGTGTTTTTCCAATCCTAGCTATTCTTTGATTCTATGATTTCATGTATTTTTTCAAGTTAGACTTTATAGAAAACTATAAAAAAAGGGTGTTGATAAGAGATTTCAAGTAAATAAACTCTAAACAGGTCCTATAGTTTTTCTTGTATTTTTGACATTCTTCATGTTTTGAGTGTTTCTCAAGAAAAGCGTAAAGAGATAATAGTGAAAGGAGGACCTAACTGAAGATTCGTCTCTCTTCATCTTCAGTTTGGCATGCCAAAGATTCGAAAACCCAAAACTTCTCAATATGCTTAAAAAACAAAGGAGGAATCCTTTAGTTATATGTAATGTATTGTAGATGGACTAAGAGAAGCTTAAGCTCAATTTTATTTTCCAATTGGGATAATTTTAATGTTGCTAATTTAATGTAGCTATAACACTTGTAAAGCAAATGTTATTCTAGAGCTGCAATTCATAAAATTGCAGAAAAACGCCAGTGGTAGACATGAAGTAGTGCTGTTAAATCCCATGCTCTGAACTCTGATTTAGCTCCCGGTTCTTCTGCAGACTCCCCTGATCAACTGGTCCTTTAAAATCTCCCTCTGCCTGAGTGAATGGGAATGTGGAGAATGCCTGTGGCCCCACTTTGTGTGCCACAGATCTTTGATTCTTCTCTAAGGAACATTTTATATCTCCTTGGTTTTGGATTTACTAAATAGTAAAGCCTATAAGTAGGCTATCAGGATCTGAAAACACAATTGCTTCAGTGCTACCTCCAGCAAGACTCATGTGCACCTATTCCCCCTACAAACACTGAAAGAAACCTCTGTTGGCTGTGGTTTGTCCTTTTCCTTCCTTTTTTTCTTCCAGGACACTGGCTCATGAGCAGCATGGATAGGCAGCAGACAGCAGGAGAATGGCACAGAAGGAACCTGCAGTGGTAGCAGTCCTTTTTGCAAATCAAGGGCCATAGGCAGCAAAGTATCCTCAAAAGCAGAGATCTTGGCAAATCCTAGTGCTGTGAGAGCAGGAAGAGAACTCAGTGAACTTCAGTTGTATGCTGCTGCTATGTAAGCTTAAAAGGCAAAAAAGTATATTCTTACAGTTAGTGCTAGGGCATGCATTGGCCTTGGTTCTGCTGGACCCACCCAACAGTCTTCAGCTTTCATTTCTTTAATGGCAGAAGATGATTTGTAACCAGTTGTAAAAAAGATAGGAGGTTTATTCTGAATCCTTGATGGCTCCCCCCTGCTCCTTCCCTTTAAAATAATATTGCTATTATTAAAAGACATTCAAAACAGGGACACAATGTCACTGTCCACCAAGGTTTCACTCTTGGTGCTTAGATATATGCTATACCTTTGTCGCAGGGTAAGAGAAAGGGGACATGGCAGGCCTTGAAGAAATGAGAGGGCTCTAAACAATCGTAATAAGTATTTACAAAAGTCTGTCTTCAAGGGCTGAGTGGGCTCTGTGTGCCCTATTTACGCCTTTCTAATCCTCAAACAATAGCAGTGGGGTTTCTTTCACTGCAGCACACCAACAAGGTTAAACATTATTTCTGTAACAGCCTTTTGTTTCCAGCTCCCATGGAGAGAGGGGGGAAAAATTGAGATAAAGAAGTGTTATTAAAATTGTGACACACGGCTCTGGGAGTACGTTAAAGATAGAAGGAGCCAGGACGTCAGGAAAGAAATAATGAAATGCAAAAATCACCCAGACTGACAATTGGGAGCCTATGTAGCAGCTTAGCCTGTTGGTCCAAGGCTATTTGTCATAATCAGCGGCACTTTTCTCATTAGCAAAAAGCCATTACCAGTGGACTTTATCAGCAGCTGTGAGTTATCAAGGGGCACACAGCAATCCTAGCGTGTAGTCGTGGGGTTCAGCAGGGGTCCGGCTGCTTTAATAAGCCGCCAACTCTTTCCCCAAGTTCCCAGTCAGGTGTCACTGCCATTCCTGGAGAAGCAGCCGAGTGCAGTCTATTAACCACCTCCCTCCAGTGCCTTCCCGATCCCCCAGCCCAGGGGAGAAAGCCTCTTCCCCTCTCCTTGCTTTCCCCTTCCTTCCTGACCCGCACAGTGGCTAACTGGGTTAAGTCTGTCCTACTTGCCTGGATCAGTTCTACTCTTCTCTCTTTTGCACATCTCCATGCTAGCTCTGCCCACTGCAGCTTGCTCAGTCACCTTGCATGAATCGAGCTTTTCTTCTTCTTCCTCCTTCTTCTCTGTTTTTTTTTCATAGTGTGCAAAGCCCTATCTCCTCCTTTCTGTCCTCGCTCCAGTGCCAGCTGGTTGGATGTGCTCTCCCAATCCTGCACATCAGCAGTATAGGTTGCATTTTGGGGAGCACCTCCAAACTTGCTCTGATCTGCCATAGGTCTTGCTGATGTAATATGGCTGTGCCTGAGCTCACAATGAGATTTTTTCTCTCTTCTCTGTGTTCTATCATCTGCCCTGTGAGATGGATGGTCCCATCATACCCTTTTAAGACTTATTTAGACGTTTCTTTCCTATAAGTATTCTCCAAGACCTTTTCCAGAGATCATGTCCTGCCTCTGACAGATGATTAGGACAAAAAAATGCCCTTTTCCTGCCCATGCTGTGCTGTCTCCATGACAGATGGTATTGAGCAGAGGTGAGTTGAGCCTGTGCCTAAGGCTGGTCTGGAAGAGTTGGACTTGAGCACCAGCCTGGGGGGACTGCCTCAGCATGCAGGCACCCTTGCAGGGTTGCTTGGATAGAGGCATCCGGGGAGAGTAATGAGTGCATTCAACAGCTTCATGAGGTACATCCAAAGCATCCTTTTAGCCCAAGGAAAGAAAATATGACCCCCTCCCCTTGTTTTTTTTTCAAATGCAAATAAAAATTTTGCCTTTTTTTCAAATTTCAAATATTTTTATTTTTTATTTTAATTTAATATTTCTTTTTAAATACAAATAAAATGTCCCATCCCTGGAAACGTTCAAGACCAAGTCGGATGGGGCTTTGAGCAATCTTGTTTAGTGGAAGGTGTCCTTGCCCATGGCAGGAGGGGTGAAAGTAGATGATCTTTAAGGTCCCTTTCCACTCAAACCATTCTGATTCTGTGTGATTCTGTGCAAATACATGTCTTGCTTCTTAAGTTGCTGATTGGAACTCCCTTTCAATGGGAAGAAAATCAAAGCAATTCAATGCCAACTCACTTCCAGTCTCTCCATCTTCTCTGTGGCTGGAGTGGCAAATTTGCTGCATTTTAAGAAAACAGCAAATAGTATCTCACCTCACTGGGAGGTGAACATGAAGGATGGTGATCCTCAGTGTGCTGCTCCACTGGACCCTACTGGAGTCATTACAGGTCATGAACTGAAGGATCTGAGCAGATCCAGAATTTAATGAAGTTGGTGAAAAGACTCTTATTGACTTCAGGGAGCTTTGACAGAGGTGCTGATTGAGACAAAAATAATATAGTCCTGCACAGAGCTGAAAATTATACTGATGCAAACTCCTGTGATAGAGATAAGGAAATGTGAGATTTCTAGGCTGATTTGAGGGCATGTTTTCCACCCTTTGTTTATGTTCTAAGGCTTTAGAAACACACTTAGCTATACTAGTCTAAATTTATGCACAACAAAACCTAAATTATTATGATTACCGATGCTGTCAGAGGTGAGAAAACACCTTCAGTGAGCATGGCTAGGAGTAATTTCACCTTGCATTGGAATTTGCTGTACAGATACCTGCACTGGAGATGGCTCACCTGCAGAGGTGTTGGAGGGGCATGGATTATCAAAAACGATACAGGCACCTATGAATTGTACCAGAAATTTGCCCATTGCCCTCCTTGGGCTGTAACAGAACCAGATGAATGAGTTTGTTATTGACTTAAATTGCATAGACAGCTGCATTCACTCAGATGCATCTTGCCCTGCTGACTCCCACTGTTACCTCTCCTCCATCAACAGGAATAAGATCTCAGGAAAAGTCTTGGATCTTGATTGAACAAAATGCTTTTAAAATATTAATAATGATGTATTAATAAAAATTTCAATAATCTTCAGACTTTGTATGTTAAAGTTATCCCATAAAGAGGTTTTGCTGAGCCAAGGCAGTGCCATAATATGTTGCTTTGAATACTTGTAAAAAGGAGATTTATTATATGGTAGTATTTTGACACTTTCTTTTTCTTAAACCAGAACTATTGCACAAATTGGAAACTCATTCATTACTGTCTGCATTGTGAACCAGTATTTCAGACACATTTTAGGAATTTTTTACCACCGTTGTCCTATGGTACAGATGGATAAATCTCTCATCTGGTTTGGAAAAATACTGAAACCATCCAGCTTTCTGAAGCTGGGTGGTAAGGTTGAAAGAGCAGATGGCTTCACACTCTGCAATTATTATTTTCACCTTATTTAAGTTTAATTATTTTTAAGATATTGTTTGGGCAGCTACGTTATGAAGCAGGAGCCTTAACAAGTAACTAGGATGCCTCAGTCCAAGAAAAAGCTTGTAATCACACCATACGGCACACAGCCTCAGGTGCCTGTATTGGTGGTGAGCTAGAGGGGGATGGCAGTGCCTGGGATGATGGGAGCAGCCCTCAGCACATGGGTGCCTGAGATGCATCAAAGCCCCTGTGAGCTCCCAGGAGGAGGGTGAAGGAGATACTCAAAGAGGGACCACAAGGTGCCTCTATATTGAAGAGGAGATTCTTCCTTTCCTCCTTTCAGATATCCTAACCAAACATCTATGAGGAAAAAACAACTGCTATTGTTTTTATACATATGAACTGTACCACAGATAATAGATACTCCTCTAAAAGTATTGCTTTTGAAAACAGATCTGCTGACAGCTTGGTCCCTCAGTTAACCACACCAACCAGGGGCTGGGTAACCACTGGGCTAGTAAGAAACGGCTGTCATAGAATCATAGAATAGTTAGGGTTGGAAAGGACCTTAAGATCATCAAGTTCCAACCCCCCTGCCATGGGCAGGGACACCTCGCTCTAAACCATATTACCCAAGGCCTCGTCCAACCTGGCCTTGAATGCTGCCAGGGATGGAGCGTTCACAACCTCCCTGGGCAACCCATTCCAGTGCCTCATCACCCTAACAGGAAAGAATTTCCTCCTTATATCCAATCTAAACTTCCCCTGTTTAAGTTTTAACCCATTACCCCTTGTCCTACCACTACAGTCCCTAATGAAGAGTCCATTCCCAGCATCCCTATAGGCCCCCTTCAGATACTGGAAGGCTGCTATGAGGTCTCCAAGCAGCCTTCTCTTCTCCAGGCTGAACAGCCCCAACTTTCTCAGCCTATCTTCGTATGGGAGGTGCTCCAGTCCCCTGATCATTCTTGTGGCCCTCCTCTGGACTTGTTCCAACAGATCCATGTCCTTTTTATGTTGAGGACACCAGAACTGCACACAATACTCCAAGTGACATCTCACGAGAGCATAATAAAGGGGCAGGATCACCTCCTTCGACCTGCTGGTCACGCTCCTTTCGATGCAGCCCAGGATACGGTTGGCTTTCTGGGCTGCAAGCTCACACTGCTGGCTCATGTTCATTTTCTCATCGACCAGCACCCCCAAGTCCTTCTCCACAGGGCTGCTCTGAATCTCTTCTCTGCCCAGCCTGTAGCTGTGTCTGGAATTGCTCCGACCCAGGTGTAGGACCTTGCACTTGGCATGGTTAAACTTCATGAGGTTGGCATCAGCCCACCTCACAAGTGTGTCAAGGTCCCTCTGGATGGCATTCCTTCCCTCCAGCATATCAACCAAACCACACAGCTTGGTGTCATTGGCAAACTTGCTGAGGGCACATTCAATCCCACTGTCCACGTCACCGACAAAGATATTGAGCAAGACCTATGCCAACACCCATCCCTGAGGGACACCACTCGTTCAGAGTATCATAGATATTACTTTCCCTGGTATTACTTGTACTGACATAAACCCTTAACTTTTTCTACTTTTTTTCACCATGCTTTTGGGATTTCTTTTTGGTTTTAACACTTAAGTTTCCGATAACAGACATCTGAGCCTGTAGGTCCCTTCCAACTGAGATATTATGTTATAGAGTATGCATATATCACATACGTATACTCTATTATCTGAGATTACAGGGAGAAAGCAGGTTGTCCATAGTTTGGAAAAGTTGTCAATTTATTTACACTGCAAAGAGATGGGTTATAAGGCTCTGAAACACAAGCAAATCAATTCTGCCTCAGCAAGGAGCACTGAACGCCCATCGACTTCTACAGCAGGGGTGAGTGGTTCAGGCAAGAGGGAGGGAACTGAGCCCAGAGTGTAAAATGCAAATTCTAGCAGTTTGCTTCCATTCAAGGGAAAATCAAGGACAAAAAAAATTTTACTTTGCTTCGTACTGTGTTGTTCCTTAGTGCTTTTTGGTAAAAACACAGAGGGGTTGACCTTAGGGTCCTTTTTTACCTCTGTTAAATTTAAACATTTGCATACGAAAGAGAATGCAATGTGCTGTTTTCAATATCAGATGTTAAACCTTATTTGAGGCATTTTGGTTTAACATTCTCTGCCTTTTGGGTCTGTGCAATTCTATACTCAGGATATTGTCTAATGCAGATGTTCATATCCATGGAAATGTAAGAATATCTACAGAGAAAATCCTATAGTTTCAATGACATAATAAACACTTTACCTCCGAGATGTTTCTAAGAAAGAATCTGATTGCTACATGATGTTTACGTAAACTTGAATTCTTCACTGTAATAGAGAACAGAGAGTAAATAATCTTCTTATTTATCTTTCACATTGGCCCACTTCAAGACTGACGAATGCATCTTGTAACTGATTAGAAATAGGACCGTAATCTCAGCTGCAGGAATCGGCAAAGGAATGGTTCTCAAGAGACAGAAGCAGAGGGAAAGAACTGGAGGGGAAAATCACTCACTTTTTGTGCTCAATTGTTGTCCAAATCTCCTTTCCTCCCTCCCAACCCCCCAGAAAAAAAGAGAGGGAATGACCATATCACATCTATTATTTTGGACAGAATTATAACCAAAGAGTTGTAGTAATAAAGTTATTAAATTTTTCAGATAATACCCATTGAACTTGCAAACCATTTTATTCTCTCCCCATGTCAATTTCTTCATCTTTTGTTCTGAAGATTAATAGAATTCTCAATAGAGTAGAAAAGCAGCTCAAACACAACAATCACTATTAGTTTGTTTGTTGTTATTATTATTATTATTGTAATTATTATTTTGTATAGACAGCTTGTGCAAAACTATGTTTAACTTGGATAAATGTAAGTAGAGAATGATAATCCTAGGTATCACTATAGAATAAGATGAAAGGGTCTGAGCAATGGCAATGCTAAAAAAGGGTTTATAAATGTTAGTGGAATGCAAACAGGAAGGAGTATATTACATAATGCTGCAGAAAATATAAAACTCTACTTCTCACAAAGCAAAAGCGTCTCATAGAGATAGCAGTGCTCAGCTCTTCTCTCCATTCAGCAATTAGCTTTGTGGCTTAAACCTGTATATAAGTGTTTTGCTGCTTCAGATCCTTGCAATACTCACCAGAAGTGAATACTCACTGTTGATCTGCCATGGATTCTCTGATAACAAACCCATATCTGCCAGTCAGCACACAGCTAAGCATAGTACCCAGCCTGGTGTACTGCAGACATTGCCATGCTCGGCCTACATTGGACATAAATCAGTAGTAGCCCCTATATGAAGCTAAGGGATGTCAATTAAAGATGCTTGCGTTGACTGTGGCTGTAGATAGCTCAGTTTCAGCTGTGGCAGGAATAGAGTTGGCATAACAAACTCTGCCTTAAAAAGTGCATCAGAATGGATCTTGGGAATTAATTCTCCCTGCCTAAATGGCAGTCCATAATCCTAAAAGGACACTGCAGATTAAGACAGAATTTAGATTTGATAATATAGCCCATCTCCAGAGGAGGCACTGGTATATAGAGCTGCACACCAACTGCAGATCAGGCTATGGAATCCTATAGTTCTTTTTATTCAATACAAACACATGAAAATTCCTCTGGCTTTCACAGAAAGATGTTGGACAGTGCAGCTGCTTTCTTGGAAGCACCGAAGCTTTCTGAAGGCAGTTTGTGTGTGTCAGCGTGCATGCTGCAAGCATCTTTGGGCAGCAATGATACTTTTAAAAGACAAGTATTTGAAGTTAAACCTGCTCTTTGTAATTTATTCTGCGCATCTTGAATACTGAGAAATTTTGAGAGGCTTAGCTATCCTGATGGAGCTGAAGCCTTATGAGATCCCCATTTATAAGGATGACTGAGTGATACAGAGAGTTTAAGTGACAGTTCATTCTCTCTTAAGCCTTCCCTCAGCCAGTCTCAATTTGCAGAAGGAGATGGAAGGGGAAACAGGGAATGAAGTACTGTATAAAGACAAAAATCACAGATTGTGAGGTGGAAAAGACCCATTAGATCATCTAGTCCATAGGCTTCCAGGAAGAGCATGCACTATAGGGTGAACTGCCAGCAGATTCTCAAGAGTGAAGATGACAATGGGATTAAATGTCACTAACAGAGAAGAAAGTTGATGCAAGAGAGAAAAGTCAAGGTGTAACAGGAGTCTGTCCCTTCTAAAGTGTTATTCTCACCTTTCTCTACCTCCCTATGCCACATCAGAAAGCTAGAAGTACTTGGAATAAGAGATGGACCTAGACAGCTCATAGGGAAAGATTCCCAGTAACTTTTGTTAATGGCTGTAGAGTAGCAGTATTTATTTTTATTGAAAATATTTAAAAAAAAATCACTTTTCTCTGAGCCCTATATTGTTGACCTTGACTTCGAAAGTATCTCCTTTTAGACTGAATACTGAAAGAAGATCAACTATAAAATGTAAAGATTAAAGAGGGAAAAAACAATAATATACTCCCCACCCTCTAGTTAATTTTATGTAAGATTCTCTGGTGTAGCACTGTAAAATTTGTCTCTGATGCCCCCTTTCCAGTTGCTTCTCATCAGCTGCATCTCTTTATTGTCCATATTTATCTTTGTTTCAATGAAATGCTTTGTCTCTCACTGCTTGTCCATGGTTTTGGCAACACTTTTGGACAATCTTGACTGAACTGAAAAGGTCACAGAGATTTCTGACAAGTTTTGTGCAAACAGGGAGGAAGGAGGGGAGTAACCCTCTGTAAGAGAGACCTATTGCTTAGACATAAGGAGATGGGCTTATGGGACTTTCTGAAAAGCCTATTTCCAAGTCCCATAGAACTCCGTTGAATTTTATGTCTGAACTCATCCTCCAGGATCACGTAAGAGATTTGGTTCCTATGTGACTTCTGCAAGTCATTATGAGTTGTACCACGCTTTCTTCCCTAAGGTTAATTAAAATTTCAGGTTGTTTTCAAACTCACATTTGTCTTCAGATTTGTATCCTCAAAAAAGTATCTCTAAATAAGTGCAAAATACATAATATTTCAAAGCTTTCTGCCCTATCCTAATGTAATTGGCCCAATTTTCAGCCATGCAAGTAGTGTACTTGCTCTTCTGCCCATGGCTGTTATGAGTAGTGGCTGCAGCCTGAGTGCTTATTATTGCACCCTATTATGCTCATGTTTGCTTATTTGGTTTCCCCAGGATTTAAAAATCTTGTGGAAGAAATCACAACATTGTTTAATCAGTGATGAGTGACCAAATGCAACCTTCTGAAAGAAACAGAAGCACTTGCATAAAGCAGTGGGGTGCAACAAGCTCATTATGGGATATTAGACCCCCTCTCCTGCCAGTGAAAGCAAGGAGACTTCAGCAACTTGCAGTTTAGGACCACAAGAAAATATATAAGCTTTGGACCATTCCCTGGAGGTTAATGTGCTTGGATGCCTCCAGCCCAGCGGGGAATGCCTTCCACAGAAAAAACCTCACCACTGCTCTGCAGGTGACCAAACACAGGATGCGGTAGCATCATTGTGCGCTCCCGTCTTCCATTTTGTCATAATGATGCCTAGAAATAAGTTGCATTTGGGATAAGGAGATCTTAAACTATTATAAATGCCTTGCCTATGCCAAATGGGGCAGGTGAGGGGGTTTGCCAGACACACCTGGCCTGAGGAAGATGTGGTACATGCTGCAGTCAGGACCATGGCTGCCCTTGCATTATATACATGTCTGAAGTTCTTGCAAGAACACAGCCTCCATCCCTTGAATAACATAAGCTCTGCCTCAGAACACTACAGTCATTCAGAGCAAAGGCATTATCAGCTACAGCCTAAAGAACACCAATACCCAGTATCTGATGATGACCAAGACCAGCCGCTTATGGGGGAAGTTAGTGCCCTGCAGGAGACCACTTTTTTGTTAGGCTAATGTGAAAAAGGATAAACCTCATCCTAAACTTTATCAATTAGAATTGCTTTCAATCCTGAAATATGCAGTACAACATTCTTATTTTTGTGCCTGTCACTTCAGCCACACTGAACTATTTTCTTAGCAATGCAAAGCTAACATTGCATAAAGCTGATTTCAAAGAATGCTGTAAGTGCTGGTGTCTTCACTGCAGAAAATGAAAAAAATAAGTCCCCCTTCTTCATAGGCAGTGAGATAGCACTCAGAGATACACATTTTACGGTAAATTAAAAAATGTGGGGAAAAAACAGTAGAGGAACTTCCTCAAAATGGCTACTAGAGCCTTCCCTCATTGAAGTTAACAGGAATTTGTCAATAGATGTCCATGCACTTCAGACAGGCTCTATGAGACCAGTTAAATGTTTCACTAAATTTCCAGCATTAAATGGTTTAATTATTTCACTTCTGTTCACATTGATATTGAAAGCCTAACAGAAATGAAATGAAGTAAATAAACATGAGGCTGAATCTAACTGATTATTTCCCTTTCCAAACGGAGCTATCGTTTCAAATGGAAAGAAAGGGAATAAAGCCTGTGGCTACAACAGGGTTAATAGTAAAGACTGCTCTTTTTTTCCTTCCTTTGAAATGGCTCCATGGTTCCAGAATGACTCTTTGCTTCCCCTCTTAATCTGTATTTTACGAGTGAGAAGCTTTGCATTATGCAAATCGTTAGATAGGAACAGGTGACATTTCAGCAAAGAACATGATCAGCGGCCCGGGCCTGGATTGGGCTGCTGATTTATACATTAGTATTTGTCACAAGGATCGCAAGTACTTCAGTCTACATTCTGCAATTTGCTCTTCTATTTTTTTTTTCCTCCCCACAATCCTTAAGGTGGAAACTTCATCAAAACATTTAAAACACACTGGCTGGACCAAAGGGAGCTGCTTTCTTTTGAAATTGGTGGTGAAACAACACAACCTTCTTTGGGTGACTGTTTTCCTGGTGTTAATTGTCAGTGCATGGTTGCTTAGTGCAACCTCAGGACCAAGCAGAGCACATCTGCACAACTCCAGAGCCAGACCCTCTCCAGCAGTGACCAACTCCCCTGGTAGTCCATTGGCTTTATTGCAGAAGGGTGACCATCATCAGATGGGTAACTTGGTGTCCTGGGTTCAGCAGTAGCAGCCATTTTCCTCCTTCTTAGTAGCTGGTGCAGTGCTGTGTTTTTGAGTCTCAGCCTGGGAACAGTGCTGATAACACCAATGTTTTCAGTTGTTGCTCAGTAATGTTTACTCTGACCAAGGACTTTGTGAGCCTCATGCTCTGCCAGGGAGGAGGAAAAGCCGGGAGGAAGCAGAGACAAGACACCTGACCCAAACTGACCAAAGAGGTATTCCATACCACAGCATGCCATGCCCAGCACATAAACTGGGGGCAGTTACCTGGAAGGGAGATCACTTCTTGGGTCAGGCTGGGTATCAGTTGGTAGGTGGTGAGCGGTTGTATTCTCTTCCCTTGTTATTTCCCTTATCATTATTATCATTGGTGGTAGCAGCAGTGGTTTGTGTTATACCTTAGTTACTGGACTGCTCTTATCTCAACCCGTGGGAGTTACATTCTTTTGATTCTTCTCCCTATCCCTCCAGGAGCAGGGGGAGGAAGTGGGGGGAGTGAGGCTCAGTGGTTTCTGAGTGACAGGCTGGGCTTAAACCACGACACTTGGACTTTCATCTAAACTTTGCCAAACACCTACAGAACAGAAATCTTCAAGGTAAAATATGTGTCAGGATGCAAGCATTTATAGTCCATTTTTACTTTTTCTCCTGGACATTCTCTAATGGCAGGCAGGCTCAATATAGATTGATTTGTTTGCCATGAGATATGTTTTGGACTAATTTTTTTCTGGAAAAACTACTGGAAAAAAGAAAGGGAGTTACTTCACTGAATTTAACATCAGGAGAAGTTGTGTTTTTTTTCCTTTCATCTTCTATGTCCTTGAAGCATTTTGTTTTTTACTTTCATAGTGGATTTGCTCCTCTCCTGCTAAAACCTTAAACTGTGACAGTAGCTTAAATCAGGGAACAGGAGAGGTAGTTAAATGGCCACAGTGTCATTCAAAAGACAGTTAAACAATGCTGTTCACAGCAGTCTGCTCATGCTCCTCAGCAGGGGCAGAAGCATGTTGGTGTGAAGGATGTGGTGGTTGCATGCTGTCCATCATCCCTGTCTTGTGTGAGAGGCACAACAACATGGCAATTCCAAACACCATATTTGCCAAATACAAAATGGCAACAAATTTACCCAAATGCAGATTGCTCACATGATTTCACAAGAGTCTGTAATGCAAATATAATCTGTTGGTCTTCTTTTAAGCTGCCTTTCTGCCCAAAGGCACCAGGGCAGGGCTGTGCATGGTCTATGGCACTCATAACCATGGGACAGTGTCAGAGGCAATGCCAGTTATACATTTACTGCAAATCAGGGGAGACGGAGATGCACAGGCGTTTCTTTCTCCATTTGGTGACGCTGGTGGTGTCTGCTTCTCTCTGTCATTGCCTGAGCCCATCCCAGGCAGGGACCCTCCTTGACTGTGCATCCCTTATTGTGGCCTACTTTTGTTCTCAGCACTCAGCTGAGGCTCTGTGGATGATTCCTGCAAGGTTAATAAATAAATGACTGGGCTGTGGGAACCTCTGCTCTACTCTGTGTTCAAAAGCTGAACCATCTTGTGCTCCTGAACTGGGCAGGGATCAAGCAACAAAACCTGCTGTCACTTCTCATTACTCTTAATCTCCCTAAGATAACACTTGGGCAAAAACAAACTCAATTTTCCTAAGGTTTTTCCTAAGGGCCATGCTACTTGAGAAGCTGGTATGTCCTTCCCTTCCTCTTTTTTAACCTGGTCTTTTGGCTATTTCTGTGATGAACACAAGTGCAAAAACAATTTTCACCAATGCTGGACATCTTAGGTCACATTTTGGTTTACATCTTGCCATAACTGGTTATTTAATGACATTAATTGGTTAATTAATTGACATTAATGGTTCTTTTGGGTTAAACTTGAATGAGAAGCTACTTTCTAACACAAACCATACAAAGCACTTATGGCATTTCTTGAAGACTGGTTGATTTGAGTCCATGACAATGAATATGACTATCCTCATTTTACAGGATGGGAAGCTGAGGAAGAGATATGAAAAAATACTTTGTCTGGAAGAAAGATGCCCATGTGTATGCAAAGTTATCATTCACAGTTTTGTATCTCTTCTTGTATTTATACTCTAGCCCATTTGTATACCAAACAGCTTGCTGAGGCCAGAAGGTATGTGCATGTCTATTCTATAGCAGGTATGAACAGTAGGCCTCCCATGTGTCTTCACGGAAAAGCCAGCATCATGTTTGTAATTTCATTGTTAATAGTATGTTAATACCAAAACTGTGTATAGAGGTGATGCTGATTTTGTATGTGTTTAAAGGCAGTGATTTCTCCAATTAAATTAAAATAGAAGTATAAGAGAGAGAAGAAATTATGTATTATTAAACGTGAGACACTGAGATGTAGATCACATTGTCTTGTCTAATAGAACCAAAACCTCACTCCAGTTGTCCAGCCTCTTCCTATCACCACAGCAGGGAATCCTCCTTGGTTTCTTGATAAAGGGGGCTGGTGGTTAAGGCATTTATGTTATCTGTGGATTTTTAAATTACAGGTAAACTGCATGTCTTGGATATATTTGTATTCTTTCAGATGAGTAAAAGTAAGGCCAAGTTAAGCAAGAACTTTTTCCCTGGTATAAATTTAATTCCCGTATATATCCTCAGTATGAGATTCTTTTAAAGACCTCTTTCAATTCACTCCCTGATTGCCTAAGAAAAGATGGATTTTATGTGCTAAGGGACATTAAGATGTGCACAGCAAGGTGCAGTGACCCATTTGATAGTTGTTTTTTTCTTGATAGGCTCTTTCATGCGGGCATATACTTGTAATGCAGCTGCTACCAGTCTGTAAGAACATGTATTTTGTGGTCACCCTGCCTCTGGTCAGCAATGTCAGCTGGGCTGGAGAGAAGAGTCATCTATCCCCAGTCATTTAAGAGCACTGGGGAGTTGTCTTTTCACAAATGAATACAAGAAAATTGCTTATGACTGTTACCTACAGGGTACTGGTAATGCAGAGTGAGAAGAGGTTGTCAATTTGTCAGTCTGATTGCAGGGTATTATAGGATACAGGGCATCGTCTTTATAGTTGGGGTTGTATTGTCTGTGCAAAGGAATGATCTTGACTTAATTGAAATCATCAGTTGTTATCTCAAACCTGTGGATATCTTATTGTCTTAAAGTAAACCAGCAGGTCAGATCAGAGCAGGCCTTTTTTTCTCATAAAATCATAGAAAAGTTAGTGTTGGAAAAGACCTTAAGATCATCCAGTTCCAACCTGTCTACCATGGGCAGGAACACCTCACACTAGATCATGTTGCCCAAGAGTCTGTCCAACCTTGAGCACTGCCAGGGATGGAGCCTTTACCAGTTCTTTGGGCAACCTCTTCCAGTACCTCACCACCCTCATTAAAGAACTTCTTCCTTATATCTAAACTGAGCTTTCCCTGTTTAAGTTTAAAACCCTTGCCCTATTGCTACAGTATTGATTGGCCTGTAATGCACTTTAACTGTCTCTTATCTGATAGAATTTCTAAGGAAAAGAACTTTGCAAGCTGTAGACATATGACACTGCTCTCCCTGCAGACTGGAGGAGAGGTGGGAGAAAGATTGTGTGCACAACAGGACTCTGAGGCAGGTGGAAAGCTTGAAACCAAGCAAAGTGGAGAATCTACCGCACAACTGCTGAACCTTGGGTAGATCAGGAAAGGCTTGGTTTTTAAAGGGTTACCCAAACATCCTTTAGAACAATAGCAAACTAAGTGGTGATCTGTGAGTGAGGATTTAAACCTGGGGTTCCAAGAGTGTTAATAAACCCAATGTGACCCTTAAATCACAGAATAATAAATTAATTATTGCCCCAGAAAGTGAGGAATTACAATTCTGAAATGGCTCATTTTTCCTTTGCAGAGATGCATTTTACAGGCAAAGTTCTTGTAACTCATGAACTGTTATACAGATTCCACCTTAAATGTATTTTATCAGGCTGCACTGGTAAGCTCATGCTAATATTGGCTCCAATAAAGAACAAATCAGTGCCCAACTCGACTCGTCTTATCGCACAGTCAAAACTGATGGCTGGAGAAGTCATAAAGATCCCATTTAATCTCTCGCCTATCTATCACTGTGAATGTCTTTATCCTCTTTGTGCAGTGGTAATATCTGCTCATTATGAAAGCAAAATAGATCTGGCATGAATAAAAGCGGAATGAAGTGCTCACTTTGATTTTGACAGCATGATCAGTGGAAGCAGTAATCTGTGAGAATCAAAAGGGCTAAATTATTCCATAACAGTAATTTGAGGGAACAGCTCAGAGCATACACATCTGCTTTCATATATTGTGACGTGCACTGATAAAACATCCTTCCCAATTTACTCTCTCTGTGCTTGACTAATCTGCAACAGCTCTCACAATGTCTAATCATGCCATCAAAAGAGAGAAGAAGTTCAATTGAGACTCAAATGAAAGAAGATTGGAAAACTATCCTCAATTGAAATTACATTTGTAAATGAGCCATAGTTTTTCTGTTCAGAGCACGCTATGGTAAATCTGCCTGAAGAAGTAGTTATGCTGAAGAACAGCAACATGTATCTAGATTGTATTTATTCCATTACTGCTCAAGTAAAATTATGGCAGCTTGGAAACCCTGGGGCATGTTTTCAAAACTGATATGCCAAATTCCTAGTCATATTCCTGCAGTGTAATCATAGTATCTCTGGCCAGCTGAAAGATTCCCAATACATATAAATTACACAGCCAGGTTATAGTTATAGGGGTTTTATTTTTAAACAATCCTGTTATAGGAGGTTTTTTCCTGTATTTGCAGACTGGGCCATGGCCATACTTTTCTTACTTCATTCCTTTGTTTGGGGCAGTTTGGGGAGCCTTAATATACTTGAAACACAAAACCTAGGGTTACTTTGAATGTGATACGAGGATGTATCCTGCTGATCCTCATGGACAAAACCACAGCCTGAAGCACCCGCAGACTCGGTAGAATATTAAAAGTGAGACAGTCACGTTAAAGCCTCTGTACTGGATATTCATATTCTGGTTGCTGACATCCTTTTAACACACAGTAAAAAAATCTCTTCTTCCTAAAACCTTTTGGCCTCATTTCTGGTCTTTGTTAATTTAAGCCTATCCTGTGGCACTCCAGACTATGAAGGCATATTGTCACTTCTGTTGGCATCTCACTTCAAGAAGTGTTATCCTTCCTGCATCTGCTCCCAGAGCCACATGTTTTGGTCAGCCAAGGTATTGTCTCTCTTTATCATTTCGATTGGACTCATACAGTACTGAATTTATTAAAGCTGGCAGTAGTGGGTAAACCCTTGCTGGTAAGATCAGTAATGAGCCTCTCTTGAATGCCTGTTTTCCTGGTACAGCCAAATGGAGATTGCCTCTTTTATAGACCTGTCATTGGGTTCACTGGTGCACCTCCTTGCATTGTGTATTTCTACGATAAGGATGTACCTATGGATCTGAAAGGGCACAGGTAAGCAAATGATAATGCTGTTAACTCTGCTGATATTGCTTGCTGATCTGCCACCTGCTTTGGGCAATGAATATATGAATATGAATGAAAATATTAACCAACAGGGCATATTTATTCCAGGAAACTATGGCTGGGCACCATTCTGCAAATATTTAGGTCTTGGTAAAACCTATGGTAGTCTTACTTGCATTAGAAAAACATGGGTGAGCAGCTGCTACTACTCCTGACATTACTTTTAAAACAGTATTAACTTAGCAAAATAATTCAATGAATATTCAGTCTAGTTTTTAATCATCTTTTGCTCCTTTTTACCTTGTTTTCTGCAAACACTTGAGTTCATATCTAGGCCTGACTTCCTCACTACAAGCCTGCCTGGTCAGGACTTTTTTTCAATCTGCTCAACAGAAAATTAAGCCTCTGCAAAATGGGAGTAGGGAGTGGGAAAAAATCAAATCAAAATAATTATTTTACCTAACTTAATTTTGAGGTGAATTTAAATATTTTCTTTGGACATGTCTTTGCACAGGAGATGTACTAACGGCTTATGGAAATTGTGTTTCAGCTCTTTCTTAGTCCCATTTCTACTATTGCCTTGACTAGATATCCCATGATAAAATATAATGTCTTTTCACCTTACATGTCTGCAATACATCAGGATAGATCTGTGACCATGGCAAATGTTGGAGACTGTGCTTGAATGAAAGCATATGTGAGACATCCAAAGAACTTTTCCTGTGATTTATTTTCTGTCACTTGTTGCTTCTCATACATTCACTATATCTACTACTAGACTTACAGCCCTTGAACAGGGATCTGAATTTTTTATTGGCCAAAATATTTACATCTTGTCTAAATAATATGGCGTGCAAGTTTGGCATAAAACCCTCCCATCAACTAAAATTGATTTTCAACTATGCACATTTGACTAGTTATGTCTGAAATATGCATTCGTTATGTAACGCAACAGGTATAATATCATGTAGCAAAAAAGGCATGTAGCTCACAGCATCTGTCCAATTACTACTTGGCAATAAGGTTTGATGAATAAAGAAATTAATCCTAGAATGTTGTATAAACTGTGGAATGATAAGTTTTTTTAGTTAGTAAAGATAACAGATTGCTCCTTTATTCTTGGGTATTCTGGCTTTAGTGATTGTTTTAGTGATTTCTGGGGGGGGTGGATTTTTTACCTCTGTGAAATATACAATAGCATGTGAATAAGCACTGTAGATATTTTGATTCCTCAAAACCTAGAAAATACAAATTCATGTTTTAAATTCAAGGATATTAGGTTAGTGTAGGAGTTTTTCTACCTTTATCTGCAATAAAAGGCTCTTTTTAGAGTTCCATTGCAAGGACAGCTGTGTAAATACTCTCTTTCCGAATATACTTGGTCATGTAGCAGCAGTGTAATGGGTGATTTGCCTTACAGGTAGGCATGTATTGTGACAAAAGTTATGCATAATTAACCTTGACTCCTCAAATACTTCTGCCCAAACCCAGCTTCGCCCACAAGATTAGCCACATTAAGCTCAATAGAATTAATTACACCCTAATTTAGGTTTGTGCCTAAGCATTTGCAGTATTAGAATTTAAAATGTTAAGATCCTTGAGGAAATGTCTTACCTTTTTACTTGTTTCTGTTCCTAACACATTTTGAGATACTAAAAAATAAGAAGGGATTATTTTTATTTGTATGTTGTCAAAATCTCTGGTTTTGGAATGGTTCAAAAGGTAATCTTCTATTGCCTATTCACCTCCAAGGTATTCTAAAGTTATGTGTATATCAATAATTAGCTTACCACGTTGTTTTTCTCTGCCAAAGACCCACAAAGAGACTTTAAGGATAAATGAGGCTGTTATGGTGATTAACAATACAGTGATGCATAGCAGACAACTGGCTACAAACTGCTTTAGTTACAGCACTCGTGTTCATTCCTAATTTCCTCTGTGGACTGTCAGATTCAGGGATGAAGCAGTGGACTAAGCAGGTTTGTGGTTATTGGCTGGAAGCAAAAGAAAAGAAAACCAAATCTGCTGACAGAATGCTGGCTACCTCTCCTGTCAGTGTTACCATTGAACTTCAAAATGTTTTAGACACTCAGTCCCATCCTCCTTTGCTATCTGATGATGGCTCCTGGTCTCACTGCTAGAAATTGCCTTTCTCTGTTCATTTGGCTATCACTCTTTCATAACAGTGTTTGCAACATCACTCTGGTAACAGCTGGGAACCCAGGGCTTTTTTAAAATCACTACAATGCTTTTCCATCCTCACATATCCAGATTAAGACAAAGTGTGATTCTGGTGAGACCACAAAGTGTTTATTTGCATTACAGCATCCAGCTACTAATTATCTGAGCACTGTACACAGCTGCAGGCAGAGAGCACACAGGGGTAATAAATGGCAGCTGCAGCACAAACTTAAAACTATATAGAAACCTACATGTCTATATTTGTGCTCTGTTCTTTACTGAAATGCCTCCCACTGATTCTATATACTTGCTTATGAGACACACAGTATAACTGAGGAGCTTCTAACTCCTCCTGTGGTCTTTCTCAGCCATAAGGATTCATTTGTGTTAGTACATAGGCCTTGTAAAAGATGATGATTGCTTTAAGAGATAAAGATGCTGACATCTCACGATGTCAGTGAACACGTGTCAGAAGATACTCTGCACCAAAACGATTTGTAGTTTCCCTTCATCAAGCCTGACGAACATGAGATTGTCAATGCCAGTGCACTTTTTCCATTTTTTTATGAAAACAATCAAACTAAACAACCAACATGATGATATTTGCATTTTTATGTCAGCTGCAGCTGAGCTTGGGCCATTTCTGCATCCTATAATTCAAGTGCTCCCCAGCCACTGAAGGTTGGCAGGCTAGAATGAATGTTCATGGAGCCACAGGAAAGAATTTTGCTCATGGTGGGTTCACAGTGGTTTCAGACCTGGTTTTGGCACCCTGGCCCAGATAGCAAATGTGCCAGGCAGGGAATTGTCTATATTTAGCAGCCAACCCATAGGAATGGCTGTACATACTGGCAATATTCAAATGGAGCCTTTGCATACATACAGCTCCAAGTCCTAAACCTTTTACTAGAGGTGAATGCTTACATCCATCTATTGAAAACACAGCAGTAAGGGATGATGTGCCCTCATATATGTTAGTTTACTGGTTAGAGAGCTTAAGCAGGCCATGGGAGATGGGTCCTGCCCCTTCCTTGGCCTGACAGAGTTCAGACCAATGTCTTCTTCTCCAGGCTGTGCTGAGAAAGGGGAGAGAAATGAGGCTGTGCGTGAAACTGGTGATTCTGTGGGAGGAGAACAAAGGAGAAGGGAGGACATCACTCTACAGGAAACAGAGGAACAAATCAAAGTGTACTAGGTACAAATGGAGCCTCAGGGGTCTACAGCCCCAGGTCTGTTCCTAGGGCTTTTTTGCCTTGCTCACCCCAGGTGAGACCCCAGTGTGAAGGTCCAGCCGGGTTGCAGTGCTCTAGCTGTGCTTGGAGAGCCCCTGGTGGAGAGTCAACACTGTCAACTGAATGAGACTTCCTGCCAAGGCAGCTGTGCTACCAGCTCAGCTCAAGATGCTAGAAGTGCTCTTTTGCTGGCACAGCAGCATCCACAGATGGGGTACAGCTGAGATGTTTCTCTGTTAAGCAGGAACAGTGTGAGGACCGTGATTTTGTATGAGCTCTGTTAACAGGATATAATAAGGGTCACCCTGCTCTGAAAGTCAGCCTTGACTCATGCTTGGGTCTGAAACAGCTTGAACTTTGGCCTGTGCTTTCACACCTTTGTTATACTGCTAAATATCATGGGGTGGGAGAATCTGTGTTTGGTGCAGCATTTGTGCAGCACTTTGCTTCACTTTATAAACATCTTTTATGTAAATCAAGTGTTAATTATCCCCACTCTGTATTTTGTGTTGAATATCATTGTTTTAATTACAAGCTTCATCCCAGGTTAAGCCTGCATGCCTGTTGTTGAGCCAATTATCATAAATTCCCCTGTAACAATTAACAATATTGGTATAGAGCTGCATGTATTTTAAATGTTATAATTATGCTCAGCTCTTTTGTTAATTGGCCTATCTGACTCTTTACTTTTTATGCTGCTCATCTGCTCATTACCGCAGCCATTTAATTCAATTAGCACCTTAATTAGAAGAACAGCCATGTCCAATGTCGTAGGACTTGTCAGCGTACGCGGCTTGATTAGCAAAGACAAACACACCATGCAAATCAGGCTGTAACATTTGGGGGCGGCAGGAATGGAAGGCAGCCAGCTGGTGAAGTGGAAAAGGAGCGTGTCTTCATCCCCCAAAGCTTTGCCAGGAGGGAGAAAATAAAGAAGGCATCAGACTGAGGAAGGAATAATATAATTTACAATTCCACGAGTTAAGGCATCACTTAGCATGAATGGTGTGTAACTCCTGGGGACGGTGTCACTACTGAATTATCTCCTACCCCCGGTGCTCCTAAAAAATAAGAGAAAAAGCAAGGGAGATGTGTAAAAAGAAAGCAGTAATATCCTACCATATCATGTGTCCTTTCTAGGGGAGGAAGCCAAACCCCAAAGTCCAGATTCAGAGGGAGAGAAAGGGACAAAAAGAAACACCTTTATCCCAGGCTTTGGTGCAAATCTGAGCGGCTCCACTCATCAGTGCCAAATGAGGAGTGGGCCCGGGGTATTTTAAAATCACCCGTTTGACCTAGGCCCTCCCATTTAAGCAGCAGCGCAGCTGAGAAAAGGTTTGGGAAGCTGTAGGAATTGTATTAAAAAGAAAAAAATAAATAAAAAAGCTTCATTTTCTAAGAGCAGTTTAAGTCTCAGTTTTGTTTTGTGCCAGTCTATTTAAATCTTTATTCCCTGCCTATTAATTCTCCTAATTAGAATTAAATGAAGCATGCTAAATTGCTAGATTAACCAATAATTAAGCAGGCAAAGCACTAATGTTTAATACACACAGGCAGCTCTTTCTCTTCTGTGATAGCACCATGTCATGCCTGCTCATTTTATTTGAAAGGAATTAAGAGGCTTGTCTTCCGTGATCAACACCCCCTCTCCCATATTAACTTACATAAAATAAAGACTTTCCCAAAAGGGGATCAGTTTCTGGCTAGTTATTAAGGAACTCTTGGGTTTATATTTTTAATTCCTTATCTGTAAGTCCTTGCAAAACCTATTTGAATCAGTTGGCTCAGGAAATCCAGCCGCTGTACATATATTTAGTAGATAGTAGATTTTAATTAAAATGATATATAGTTTGTGTGGTGCTCCTTTTATTCTGTGTTTGTTTCTCTATTTCTGCTCACGTAATGAGGTCCTACACTTATTTCCAGAGGATGGCAACCGCTCTCCCTCCCCCTCATCTCCCTGTGTTTTGTCCCCTTCCTTCAATATTAATTTTACATATTTACACATTACTTTGTCCTTATGGCATATACCTTAGTGTGGGATCTCTCAATGCCATCCACTTCTCCCAGTGTTTAAGCAAGGGGCTGTGCAGACTGTCTAAATCAGCAGACTCCATTGCCATAGGTGTTTTTGAAGGTTATCCCTTGGGTGTGTAAGTGGGGTCGGGAGCAAGACTGGCATGTTCAGGAAGATGTTTGTGCCTCTTCTGGAGGTGCTTGTTGATGTGTATGCCTTGAGCATGTAACTCAGTCATGTACAGAGGGCAGCAAAGACTCGTGACAGGGATTTCTTGAAGCTGCTCAGTCCCATGGTAACTGAACACATATGTTCATGTCTTTTATTCCTTGACTTCAGCTGTTAGCCAAAATTTGGAACATTTTTGGTTGTTCCCCCGAGAAGTGGAAAATATGTGACAGAGTCAGATGTTTCTCTATGTATGTCTACACGGTCTTTCGCAGACAGGTCCAAATTCATTTTGTCTGTGTCCTGAGCAACCCCCCTTTGAAGAGGAAGCTGTGTGGCTGTGTCACTGAGCCATGACTTCTGTTTTGATACTGCTTTGCAGCTGTTTGGCTTGCATCACTGCCTGGGTAACTCTGCCTTTGATGAAATGGTGTAACAGAAAAAGCCAGTCCAGAAGTCCTGTTTCCCAGAGATACCAAACAAGAGGCTATGTGTCTGCTCACAGTCCCAACTCTCTTGTGACCAGCACTTTGCCCCAAAAGAGATCTCTCAAAGTGTCTGTTTAAACAATATAGTTGAAATGATGTAATGTCTCACTGCAGATGAAAGAGTCTTGTTTCTTCCCACTTCAGGTGATCTGAGCCCTTTTGGTACTTCTATGAGCATCTTCTGAGATAATTTTCCTTGCCAGCCTGAAGGAAAACCGGTACAACAAAAAAGACTTTTCCCACTGGAAACTGGATCTGCATGCCATATGGCCAAATGAGCGTGGAGACATCATGAGAGCCAGAGCAAGATCTGCAGTTGGTGAAAATGGGCAGCTGTGGGACTGTCCCTTTTAATGGTGGCAAGTCAGTAGCATAGCCAAGATATCACCAAAGTGCAGTTTATACTTTTAGACAGGTAGGCATATCCTGGAGTAAAATCACTGACAATGAAAGAGAACAGGTTTGATTTTATTTCCTCTCAAGTGCTGCTGACTTCAGGGAAAAAAAAACATCATTGCTGAAGCCACAAGAACTACCCAATTTCAGAATTTTTTTCAGGAATACAACTCAGATTCCCTAATAACATCAAGAATTTTAAAGATCTTGCTCCCAGTTTGTGCAAAAATTTCCTAGCAGCTGCTTTCCATTGTGTTGGGGTAGTTTTGTGTTCTTGTTCTACACACACATCTCTATCCAGTGGGAAGAACAACAAGCACTTATGATGTGGAGTTTAAGCTTTGTAGATAGTAGATTCTGGCTATGTTTTCTCTCCGTGTCTCTCACACACTCCACAATGCCAGGCTGTGTAGGTAAGCAAAGCCTTGAATGCTTTGGCATAAACCTCTTTAAAGACAATGCAAATGCATGTACCTCAATATGAACAAGTGCTTGGGGGCTTGCTGAGGAAAATTTGTAGAGTCATGACCAAACACAGGTTTGAACCTAGACAGGTTCAAGTTGAAAATACAATGAAATTAAAACAGTAGCTCAGAGACATTAGGGGCAACCATGCCTGTTAAAAATTTGATCTGGTTTTGCAGTTGCTTGTGAAGCGAACTGTACTGGGCTGTACAGACCTATAGATTAACGTGGGGAATGATACGTTCCCTCTGAATCTTTAATACCAACAAATACCGGTGACATGTTGGGGCCTTGGAAGTCAAGGGAAATGCAAGACATGAGCTAGTTGCTTCATTTCTGCGAGGGGGCAGCTTGAGCAAGCTGGATTCTGATTTCTCAGCTGTCCTATGTTATGAAGCATGTGTCCCCTGCAGTACAAGCTGAGGACAGCGGAGTCTGCCTTCCCTTTTCAGCTGGCTGGTTGATTGATTCATTCCTCTTCTTCTTTTCAAACCAAGCTTCTTACATGCTTTGGTGAACATCTTAGTCTCTAGCACCTCTGTTGATTCCATGTGTGTGTGTGTCTGCGTGTGTGTGCATGCGCGTGTATTGCACATCATCCGCTTGATGCAGTAATATCCTGGGGGAATGTGCAGGCTGTAAACTTCTTCATAACATCCTGTTCCTGCAACTTGAAGATATTGACTCTGGAGGGAAACAATGGCATGAATAAAATAAAAATAAAAAAAGTTAATTATCCTTTGTGTTTGTAATTTAATTAAAGATGCAGTAAAGTTTTACTGTTTTTCCAGGTGATGATGTTTAGGGCTCTGAAAAGCTATTTGTGCTGGTGAGATTAAAGTGCATTTTAAAATGTTCCCCGAGCACTTTCACATTTGTTGATAGATTTTTAAATTAAACTTTAAATTGTAATCTAAATTACCTCCAACAATTCATGGTCCCTGTAATGAACTCCCACCATTCCTGCTGTCATCTGACTATGATATACTGTAAATGGTAACTGCTCAGGGTTTTACTGAAGAGTGCTTTAGTATTACTGCACTGTATTAGTTGTGTACAACCCTCAAATAGAAATCAAAGCACAGAGCAGGTTTGGTTTAGCATAGTAACTTTATTATTTGCTAGTCTTTAGTCTTAGTGAACACTGTTACTGCTAATCATTTGGGACCTCATAGAATATACTTCCAAATAATTTTTTAGCCACTCCTGTCAAGGTAAAAGTATTTGTCTTTTATCAGCCAATGAGCTTTTGGACATTATTCCTTAATGGGTAAAATAAAACTAATTGGGGAATATGAGTTCAAGTGCTCATTCGTAAAGTGACCATGGCTCATTGGCCCCTGAGGCACAGTTAGAAAAAAATACTTTCATAAATGATTGACGTAAATTCAAAGAGGAAGAGAAGATTGCAGTGGGATAGTGGAAATGTATCACTATGGGATGCTCCATGGCATGCTGAGACCAAGCAGTTTCTAAAGAACTGCTCAGAGCAGAGTCTAACTTGCGGATCACTGACTGCCCCTGCTAAATCATATAGCCTGAGGTTCATGAACCTCTTCCTGGGGTGGAAAGGACTCCATATGTAACCTGGTTTGATATCCATGGGAAGCTCTAAGGATCTCTGAACAACTACACATGTGGAAAAGTAGAAGAAAAATTTATTTCCACAAAATAAATTAAAAAAACCCAAACAAACAAAAACTCCAATCAACAAAAAAGCTAAGAGCAAAAATCGTGGGGAAGAACAGAAGGAGCAAATAACAAGAGCGAGGACTGTTTTGCTGAAGGAGAGTTCTCTGTTCGAATCCTGCAGTCTATCCTATAATGACCTATTGGCACAGGATTTTATCTTTCTGCTGAAATCTCTTGGTGGACTTTCCTTCCACACAGCTACATAAGCTGTAGAGGCCCCAGCTTTTGGTCTCCACACGTTCTCTGTTTTAATTACATATTATGTGTAATGAAAACTGGGTTGTTTGGTTTTATTGAATTTCTTAGCTCTCCTCTTATGAGAGAAATGAACACTATTTGTTTTTCCTATTCACCTTTGCCATTTGTCATCATTCAACGTGTCAACAGGCATGCTGGTAAATGTGATCATTAGGTTCATTGCTTTTCCTTATTCCAATCCCCTCATTTTGGATGAGTTCTCTATTTACCCATAAAGCTATTGTACTTTTCTCTTTCAAACCCTTCCCTCCTTAAACCCATCTGCTGCTATGCTACTAGAAGGAGAACGACAGCATCTATGGTGCCGGCATGCCGCAGTCACTGCCTGCCAGTAGCACTCTGTATGGGTTTCCTTTTTTGCTCTCTCCATCTGCCTCTTACCATCTGCCTCCTGTCTACCAAAGGTAGATTGTGCCAAACTATCCCAATAGCTTCCTTTGATGAGGTATCTGATTTTCTAGTCAAAGGAAATACATTAGATAGCATCTATCTGGACTTCAGTAATGCATTTGATATGGGGTGATGATCAGTTGAACTGGAGGAGATGGGAATGGGAAGAAGGACTAAGGGGTGGGTAATAAGCCTGAACAAGTGGGACAAAACTGAGAAGTCCTGAAATGGGAAGTGCTGACCTGAAAGAAGGTCACTAAGTAGTTACTTTTGGACTGGATATTGTTGAATATTTT
Source organism: Neopsephotus bourkii (assembly GCF_033783945.1). NCBI lineage: Eukaryota > Metazoa > Chordata > Aves > Psittaciformes > Psittacidae > Neopsephotus > Neopsephotus bourkii. The sequence goes on from NW_026901486.1 coordinate 2,519,373, forward strand.
CACCTGTGATTGTGGCAGAAGAGAGGAAGAAAGGATGGAAGAGGGTTGATGCTGATGTTTACTAATGACCCAAAACTAGGGGCTAGCTACAGCCTGAAGAAGGATCAATCATTGAGAAAGAACTTGGTAACTTCTGGACTGGGGTAGCTGTACAAAACTATACAAAACACAAGGTCATGCCTAGGGACTGGAAGTGAATATGTCAATACAGTCTGGGAATGACAGAGATTAAATGTGTCTCTGGTGCTGGCTAGTCACAGTCGATTATGATGCAGGTCTTGAAAAGCAAACATGAATTATCATGAAGAAATCTTCCAAGTGATAAAAAGGATGGTAAGTGAAGATCTGAATGTTTATGTAAATTCATTTGCATAAGGTGTAAAGACCTTGGTGGGAAATGAAGCTGAAGAGGTACTGTGGCAAATAAATATATTGAGGTGGAAAATTAAACCATAGAGTGTCTTAAGAGTAGTCTACATGCAGAAAAAGTTGAAAAACCAACAACAGCAAAAAGGTTTTGAGATAGTTCTTGGTGATTGAGAAGTAACACTGCTGCCTATGAAGTAGGCATAATGCAAGAGATCTCTTCCACTAAGACTGCGGGTGAGTGCAGTGACTGTCTTTTTGTCCGGTATGCTTCAATCCCTGGCAATGGCTTCGGGTAGTCACAAAAATACTGAAGCGACTACTGAGGTGCAGCATCACCTCATCACCTGGTCCCCTTAAACAGTGCCCATATGCCAAGAAAGAAAGCATGTTGTTCAAACAACCTGACCAACCATGAAACAGAGCCATGAAATTAGGTGATAATAAACACTTCTTCATACACTGCTCAGCTTACAGTTTACATTTTCTCTTTGCCTCTCTCTTTTCCACTTCTGTTCTGGAAAGACACAACCAAAAGAAAAGTAAAAGTAAAGAACCCCTTATGTTTTATGGTGAAACCTCAAGAGGAGATTCCTACAGAAAGGCATGAAAAATTCTGTAGGTATTTGACATATACTAAAAGTAGATAAAGGTGTTGTAGCCTCTTACTAATAGATGAAAACCTGGATGACGTATACCTGGGGAAAAATAGAAGAAAATGGGAAGTTTTGCCCAGAAAAATTATTAAAGAGATGCGATTCCTAGGCTATTCAATATATCTAAATTTATTGCAAAAAAAAAAAATAAAAAAATTTTATGCCACTTTATAAAAGAACAATCAAAAAATTGAAAGATTTCAGGAAAAAAAGTTTGAAAACGTAATTTAGGTCTAGTATAAGGTGCATTTTTTTAAGATATTCAGGGAATTCCATCTCTTTAATTTACCAAAAAAAAAAAAAACAAAACCAAAACCCAAAAACAAAAGACATAAGAGAAATGGCTTATAATAACAGGCAGCAGCATATGGAAGCAGTTTCTCACTGCTGGTGGGTTTTCAGACAAAAAGTACACCAAGACCCCGTGGCTGGGGAGGAGCACTGGATGCATTCTGATTAGAAAAGTACTCCAGTGAGGTTAATTACCCAGGAGAAGCACTTACATTAGACACAATGATTTCTCTATCACTGTTTTATCACCCCAAGTCGTGATGTTTTAAAGAAATTATGAGTTTGATGTGGTGTTTCTGGGGTAAAGTTTCTTTGTAGTAAGTCTGACTGAATTACCCTACTGATAGAGAAACTTATCAGTATTTAAACACCTTTGCTACTGAAGGCCTCTGCATTTATCAGCCTGCATTTATGAAAAAATGCATTCCATTTTACTTACAATTCAGAAACCTAAAGGAGCATGGCTTTCAGTTTGTACTCAATTTCTGCCATTGAAGACAGAGACATCAGAAAGCATTCCTCAGCTCTGAAAAGCGGAGGCCATGCTGTGCAATCCTCTGTACCTACACACAGAGCACACTCACTCTTTGCAAAAGAGAGTAGGATGCTTCTTTTGTGAGGAAAGTGAGACTGGAGCTGTAAGACAAACTGCTCTAAGATACATTTTTCTTATAGTTCTACTTAAAAAATAATATAAATTCGAGTGAATCTGCCTTCAACTTTTCTTTTTAAAATAAATGCTGTTATTTCAGCTCTGCGTTCTTGGTGACAAGCAATTGATGAGCTAATTGACTTCTTATTCCCACTGAATTGAATAGGAGAGCATCTGCAAATGCTGGGTCAGCCGTGTGAGTAAGGCGTTCATCATTTGCTGCTTACAGAATCCCTGTGCTATATGACAGAAAATATTGTTTTCTCCCAGTCTTAAAGCAGACAACTCCAGTTTTTGTTTCACTGGGAAAGGCTTCATTTTTTTAAAGTAAGACTAATGAAAACCAAAACAGAAAAAAACCAAAATTTTTCTGGGGGTAGAGATTTATGCCCCCTTTCTCTAATTTGTTAAGTCAAACTTTCCTGATTTTATGCTATATGCAGGCAAATATTTCTCCAATATAACTATCAATTTGTAACATAAATATTTATTCTTTTAAATGCATACAGGGTTATTAACTATGACAGAGCACTTTGGGCATGTCCCCTTAAGGACATTGGTTTTTTTTTCCCATTTGACAGTAATAGAGAAATACCCTGGAATTAATCTGATAAATGAATATATATTGCTGGTTTACATGTTGCTACCTAAAGACAGCCAGTCCTAATTTAAGGTGGGAAGCAGATAACAAACTTTGCAGTGTAAAGCAGGATACAATCTCTCACTAATAGAAATTCATATTCCACATTATACATCAGGCTGTTGACGTTTAAAATGCTGCAGCGGTGCTAACATTAGGATTCAGAGATATTTGTTAACGCTTCTCTTGAGACTGCTCATACACACATCCTCAAAGAGATAGCATGAGCCTCAAAATGAATTTGTTGGTGAGGCTTTGGAGTCCTATTCTATTCATATGTGGTTTCATTTTTCTCAACGTGACCTTTGGTTCGCAGCAGTGATGGCTTTGGTTCGCTACTGGTTTTGAGGCAGCAGCTTCAAGGGAAAATGAGTCCGTGTCTTTTTTAGCTCTTAACAAAACTGTGGTCGTGTAGTGAACAGAGAGATCATATCACCCTCACAAAGTGATACATGCAGGTTAAAGGATGTCTGCCCCATTTCATGGGAACGCGGATCTCTCAAACTGCTGCCTGATTTCAATGAAAATGAATGGAAAAGTATGGAAATGCGCAGTGAATGAGCAACTTCATGGATAATAGATCTTTACTGGTTTTATAATAAAGAAAGAAAAAAAGGTTAAAAAATGAGTGTTTGGATACTTTTGTGTTGCTTGTGCTGAAAGATATTAAAAATATGAAAGGATGCTCTTTTATAAATGCAGTTAACATGGAATGACGATAATTAAAAATACTGTTAGCAGCACTCCCACATCAATGCCTTGGATTTTTCAGTCTTGTTTCATTTGAACTGCTGCTAATAGCGCTTGCTATAGCTCAGATGGTAAATACTTCTTTTGTAATGCTACCCTCATCATGTTCTTGAGCACAAAATGTTTGGAATGCCCCAGATTATCTATTTACATGCATTTCAATGTATCTAGGGAATAAAATCTTCCTGCAATAACATATAGGTATGTTAATAAAAATACAGTTTTAAAGAGGCGTCTAACTCTGTGCTAAATTAATTGGTTTATATTCTTTGCTGTCTTTGTTGCTACCAATTCATGACATGACAAAGAGAATCTGTATTTATTATATTAAAATAGTTCTGCATTGCTTTAAACAGAGGATAGCAAAAAATGGGTAAAGTTTAAATGACAGTAACAATCCTGTTAGAATTAACACCTTGCTGTATTTGAAATAAGCACTCAGGCTGGAAATATCTGAAAAGAATAATTTGAACTGTAGGCAGTAAAAATGTGTTTATATCTGCAGAGGCTTAACAATGCTGCACAGCACACATGCTTTGGGTAGTTAAAAACCTGCCCCTGTAGACACTGATATGATATGCCTAAATAGCATATACCATGAGTAGCCCAATTCAGGGCAGCATTGCTACTCACAGAAGTAGTAATTTCCATTATCTGGTGTTTTTAAGTTGAGCAATGGTAACAGCAAGGATGTGGTGTCCTTAAGGTTGATGACCATGTGAGATACACAAACTGAGTAAACAAGAGGAGTAGGTGTGAAGGAATATTTCAAATAGGTGTGGTGCTGACATAACAACCTTTCTTTCTATGAGGGAAAGGATGCCTTCATTGGTTAGTTGATTTCTTTCTTTTTCCTTCCCATCATTTTAAATTCCTTAAGAAAATGGAACGCAAGACCAAAAGTAAATTTGCTCAAAAATGTTACTCTTGAACAGTGTTCAGAGTATATGAGAGTTCCTTGGGTAATCAGAGTAATAAATTAGCACACAAACACAAAGAATAACAAATGTCCACGATGCATTGTTATGGAGTCAAATGGGAGGTTGGGAAATTACATTTTTCACGTAGAGACACAGTAAGGAACTTAACGGCTTCAGGAACATGTATGGATGAATAGATGCTATGAAACAGGGCTGCCCAGGCAGTTGAACAAGGGAAGGTAACATCAGTCTCTGCAATAAGCCTCAAGAAAATAACTGTTGAAAACTGTTCACAGGAGATGGTTATCAAACATAAGGTGATGACAAAGCCAAAACATATCTTTCTCTCCCACCTATAAAGGCTGTGGTAGAGGAAATGACAGAGAAGAAAGGCACTGAATTGGTATCAGGAGTACTTAATGTGGCCTGACCCCTTCAAAATGCATTTGTTATTTATTCTTGTTATTTAGTTACAGTCATATTGGGATGATTCAAATGATGAGAATGATAAACCTACATGTGTGTTTCCAGATCCATGGTGTGCATTCAGCAGCAAGGCTCTGTACTGTGGGACACTGTGGCCAAAAGCATTTGATACCCAGTAAGGGGTTTGGTCAGAGAAGTGAGAATTTGTCTTTGATGTTCTTGAAATAGAAAGAAGACAAGGAAATAAGAAAACCAGATTAGTATAAGTGACTCAGACTCATGTACACAGAAATATGCCCAGTCAGAGGTCAAGCTAAAACAAAACTATGGGTTGAGATGCCTCTGAATATAAAAGACTGCAAAGGAGCTTGAGGGGTCTATTTTCTTCATCTCCATATTTCTTGTGGTCTTTCTAACTGGTGAATGATGCACCTGAATAACATTTAAATTTGAGATCTAAATTTCAAATTTATGGAAAAAGCAGGTTGTAACTGCCATACGATTTTCTGGAAGGACTTGCAGCAGAACCTAAACTTTTAGCTATTTAAAGGCACTTCAGCCTGAAGCAGTAACTTGCTGGTCCAGGAAATAACTACTCAGAAAGTATCTTTTTTTCCCTTCCTTATCAAAACCCCTTCAACTTTCAATTATGGAACTAAATGCTCACCCATTTCAAAATCCAGTCTTCCTCTGGGAAAAAAAACTTCAATGGAGAAGTGTGTCTTTCCCTTCCTCAGAGGTATTTCTTCTGTTAGGCCTTTCCTTGCCCCAAGAATTCCTACTTTGTTTTATCCTCATTCCCTCTCTCTTCATTCCTTTGCAGCTGCAGCTTTTAGTTTCTCTTTTTACTAAGAGGACATAATACTTCTTTTGGTATGTTTTCTCTTCTCATAAAACAAGGTCACTGATGTACTTAGATTAAATATT